>NW_020681368.1:0-4924 GCF_002925995.2 Terrapene triunguis
AATTGAAAATGTATACATACCATTAAAGCATTTAATGTTTTTAAATAATGTATTTTGTGTATTTTCAAATTATTAAAAAATAATTTTTGAATGTATTTCACTGGTTATTTTTTACATTTCCAAATACATGTTACTAGAGTATTGCAACTTTTTTTTATGGAAGGGGCCCCCAAAATTGCTTTGCCCCAGGCCCCCTGAATCCTCTGGGCAGCCCTGCAGGATGAGAAAAGTATTTCCCACCTAGCTCTGCCAGGGACTTTCGGCACTGAAGCACAAAGCTAAAGGAGTAACTCCGTTGTCTGGCAGCAGTCGTAGGTTATCTTCTGTGTAAACCAGACACTAGAGGAGAACATTATGCCTACTTCATATGTGTATTGCAGGAATAGCTGCAGTCCCAATTCCCATCCCCAGAGACTGCTACCACTTCGCTAACTATGAACCTCCAAGACAGCTGCTCTCCCCTCAGATAAATCAGATCATAAAACGCATGAGAGCTGGGCACAAAGCATCTGCCGTCAAGAGGATCTGGCTGTGGAACAAACCTAGAGGGGAGACTAGGAGAATCTGGAGTCTGATCACCTCTAGAAAATGTAGCAGAACGTTCCTCCTTGACAATGTTTTTCCACCATAGCCACAAGGACTTTCAAAGTAGTGCCGAAGCCTGGTCTCATCTTGTAGATATCTAGCTCTTCACCAGACCAAGTAGGTGCGCATCTGTTGCAGTGTAGGAATTTCTCAACATTAATACAGCTTAGTTCACCGCAATAGTTCCACCCCAGCCCCAGCCATTCAAAAATTATGATTCAGGGCCCCCAACAATCATGAGATTGAAAACAAACAAACATTAGGTCGTTTTTTATTTGCTGTCCTGTTTTGGAGTCTTTGAAGCCCTTCTCCACATCCATGAAGGCTAGAAACATACTCCTCTTTTAGTTTAAATGAAAGCCTTGAGTCTCATGTGATCACCTGACTCCAGGAGCTGGGATTTGAATGTCACCACACAGTACCATGAGGTTAATCAGCTGAGAGTGGCCTGCTCACTTGTACATTCTGTTTGTGGCCAGTCACATTTCCTGCTCCTCACATGCCAACCACAATGTTGTGGTGTTTGGGTTACTAACACGGCAGGGGAATCATTCAAATTAGCTCCTTTAAAAAAATCTGATTTCTTTGTACGTAATGCACAAAAATGGATCAGTTCTTATTAGACTACGAGGCAACTGATGAGAAGCAGGAAGCACACTGCTTGGGCCATTTCAAACCAAGGTTGGAGGGAGCACTAAAAAATATACTGCAAGCATTAGTCCTGCATTGAGTGATGTGATGTATTGAAACTGTGTTAAAATTACAAGCTATTGCTTTAAGTGTAGGGTGTTTCCTGGTTCTACTTGCATGCAGGTGGCTCTGTCAGGAGACACGTGATGAGAATCGTTCTGCTTAGATTAAGGTGGGGTGAGCAGCCTGCTTTATCTCTCTCTGTTTTGGGGTTCTAGTGTGGTAATGTTCTGAATTCTAAGAAATAAAGTCATGTTACCATTACAATCTTCCAACAAGAGTATTTTCTGTTTTTATCCGAGTTCTCTGTGTGTAGGCTGTGAACTTAACAGATGAGTGGGGCAGGACTGGAGGTTCTAACAGATCTTTTCCACCTCTATCCTTACACTCCTTTGCTCCCTCCGTGTTGTTCCAAGCTCTAAATTTTGGCTCTCAGATTCCCTGAGGATTATTTCCTTGAAGAGAGCCCCCCAGTGCAGAGTTTAAACTGTTTAACAACAGGAAAGAGAGACACCATCCCTGCTTTCTCCTGTCCCTGACGAAAACACCAGTGAAGCCTTGATGTTGTAGCTGTGGCAGCCCGGTTAGAAAGCTCTATCTTGGGTGGCATTTGCGTCTTTTATCTCCCTCCAGCGCTGCAGCCAATTTTTTTGTTCTTAACACAGTAGCCAGCTGCTACCGAGGAACAAAAGACCCTCAGAGCAGCAGGCTCCTCTTGCACGAGTCATCATCCCGAGGTCTGTGTGGTTTTTACGTTGATGAAAGTAATGATTACACATTTTCTTTTCTTCATTAGGGAGTTTTACTGTGACTGTAAAATACGCCAGGGTCCTTCCCCCCAGCCTCTCCTGTCAGGGCTCGAACGGCAGGCGGTGTTGGCACGGGATCAACAGAATCAATGAGCTAATAAAGGCGGGCAGCCCTGATCCTCATTCATGCATTAACTTGGCATAACATTTATAGAAACCCAGACCTGACTTCCATTACCCCAAATCCCCAACTGGAGCAGCTAACCTTCTATCGTGGCAATTAGTCTTTTGTCCAAGTTGGCAGCTTTCTTCCCGTCAAGGTCTGGATGATTTACTGTACTGGAATAATCTGGTAAAGGGGCGGAGGGGGTAGGAAAAGGCCTTTCCTGCAAAGTGTTTAACTCCTTCAGCGACAAACCTCCTCTCTCCACGGCTCGCAGCAGGGCCTCGTTGCTGATACCAACTGATCGTCCTTTGAAATCAAGTTCCAGCACCAGCCTTGGGGGTGTTTGCCTGATGCATCAGGACTGGGCCAGCCGGCAACCAGGTCAGTGGGTGCAAAGACGACCCTGCCCTGACAACGAGCTCAACTGCTAAACGGTTCCACCACAAATGCGTCTCCCCAACACCGTCTCAGGAAGCAACAATGACATTTAGTGGCCAGTTTGCGTCTTCGCCGCAGGACGGAAAGGTTGAGGGATAGCGGGGGCTCCAGAACAGCAGCCTATCTCCTGTTTAGCGAGGAGATGCAGCCTAGGGCGGCTACATCTCCCAGCATGCAGAACTGGCTTTATCCATGTGGCTCGTCCCAATCCCAGCTACCCCAGCCAGAAGTCAATGGGTGAGACCCTGTTAACCATACATGATTGTCCCATTCAGACACAGGTATGGCCATCTCCAGGTTCTGTCAAGTAGCCACTGTGGCTTTTAGTGGGGCAAAGTTTGGGAGCCCTGGTAATCACTGGGACCATTGAATCACAATACTAGACTCCTTCCCTGGTTTAGGAAGCATGGTCTGGGGTGTGAGCATAGGCTGAGGACTTTGGAGACGTGGGTTCCCTTCCTAACTCAGCCTCTGTCATCCTAGGCAAACCTCTTTGTCTGTCCTGTGTGTGAAATGGAGCTAGCAGGTCCCTACCTCCAGGGAGGCTGTGAGGATAACCTCCATTTATGAGTGGGGTGGGAAGGCCCTGGCCCCTCATTACCCAATAGGGACCACCCAGTTCACAGCCATATCAGAACAAACCCAGAAAAGTCCGTTCTCACTGAATGTGCCCCAGGCAATACCAGAGATTTCCTAAGACAGTCCGATGTCACCAGACCTCCCTCCCGGGGCCAGATCCTCAGCTAGGGTAAATCAGAATAGCTCTATTGAAGTCCCCCTGCAGAGAATCTGGTCCCTGAGAGACTGGAATGAACCACAACACTAGATACAAATGTAACCATCCTCATGGGTCACAGGGCTTAAACCTGGCACCTTTGGGCCAGCAGCACAGATCTCTGCCACGAATGCTAAAGGAGCAGCTCTGTTAGCTGGAAGTAGCAGTAGGCTGTTATCCTGTATGGACTAGCCACCGTAATGGACAAAAAACACACTTTACAAGCATATCATCTATCTAACGTACCTATATGGCCCCCGTTAACATAGTTTCTGAGAGCCTCACAATCTTCAATGTATGTATCCTCACACTCCCCTGTGAAGTAGGGAACTACTATTATCCCCATTGTATAACTGGGGAAACTGAGACACATAGGAACTAAAATTTTCCATTGAAACATATTTTTGACACCCTCCCAAAAAGGCTTTTTGATCACAATAAAATCTTTTGTGGAAAATTTTCATTTTGTCTGACATGTTTCAGTTTAAAAAAAAAAAGTTCGGAGTCGGGTTTTCAACAACTAAAGAAAAGGGAGAGAAGAGGGTGAAGAAATCCAAAACCCGAACCCCCCGCCTTTTTTGTTCAATTTCAAACCAAAACAAAGTGGAATGCTTTTAATTTCGTTTAGTTGAACCCCAATAAAAATTCTGTGCAAAATTTTGCAAGAAATGAACATTTTCATTTCTTGCACAAATGTTCGTGGCAAATTCTACTTTTGAACATCCTTAATATCCGTCTTTCTCTCTCTCAGTCTGGGCAAGCACCTTCCACATCTAATCAATAGCAACAGAAGGGACTTTCTGGACTCTCTGGCATGTCTCCCTTTCTGCGGTAAAGGTTCTGGGATATCACTTATTTAGAGGCTTTGGGGAAAACATGGGGGGGGCTGTTTGGGGAGATGAGAGTAACAATACTATGAGTGTCATGCTTGCTCTGATGAAAAGGCCTTTTCAAAAAGACAAGTATCAGAGGGGTAGCCGTGTTAGTCTGAGTCTGTAAAAAGCAACAGAGGGTCCTGTGGCACCTTTAAGACTAACAGAAGTATAGGGAGCATAAGCTTTCGTGGGTAAGAACCTCACTTCTTCAGATGCAAGTAATGGAAATCTCCAGAGGCAGGTATAAATCAGTGTGGAGATAACGAGGTTAGTTCAATCAAGGAGGGTGAGGTGCTCTGCTAGCAGTAGAGGTGTGAACACCAAGGGAGGAGAAACTGCTTCTGTAGTTGGATAGCCATTCACAGTCTTTGTTTAATCCTGATCTGATGGTGTCAAATTTGCAAATGAACTGGAGCTCAGCAGTTTCTCTTTGGAGTCTGGTCCTGAAGTTTTTTTGCTGTAAGATGGCTACCTTAACATCTGCTATTGTGTGGCCAGGGAGGTTAAAGTGTTCTCCTACAGGTTTTTGTATATTGCTATTCCTGATATCTGACTTGTGTCCATTTATCCTCTTGCGTAGTGACTGTCCAGTTTGGCCAATGTACATAGCAGAGGGGCATTGCTGGCACATGATGGCATATATAAC
>NW_020681369.1:0-17589 GCF_002925995.2 Terrapene triunguis
GGGGGCTGGCTAATACTTGACTGCTTAGGCTTGCGTTCTGACGCCTGGGTCAGTAATCAGGTCTGTGCAGTGTGTGGAAACCTAAGCAATAGTCAGCAGAGATGAGATTTGGATGTAGTGTCTCCCAGCTCAGTGGACTCTCCCGTAGGCACCAGGGTAGTGTGGGTGAGAGGCAGGAACTCCTGGGCTAGGGTTGGCTTTTGCAAAACAAGAATGTGATGGGCTGTATAGACCCCACCCTGTAACAGCCAGGGAAAAGTTAACAGAAGGACCAATGAAGAGGGACTGAGCTATGGAAGCTGCAGAACCAGCATGACTGACCACAGGGGATACTCGAGCGGAAGAGCCCCTGTGACACCAAACGCTGGCGTGCAGGGGCACTCAGCCGGTGAGTGTTCCCTGTTCCAAAGACCCAGGTCTGGCTCGGATCCGGGGTCCATTTTACCCAACCCCATGATGTTCTGGAGCGGGGAGGCTCAGATAAATAAGTCTGGTTGGGGCCTGTCTCATCGAAAAGCTCAGACCCAGAGAGGCCTGTGTCCAATGGAGAGGGGCAGGGTCACTTACATTGGCCATTCTGGGGGAGTCAGCCAGGGACTGCAGGGTGCTGGAGCAGAGCTGGCGGACCTCGAGCTCCATGGTGCGCCTCCCGTCTGCTTCCTCCTGATGGTGAGAAGTAAGGGAGACACCAGGGAGATTTAGATTCGGTGGAGACCTCCGTGGCACAGTAACTCTAGTGGGCATGGCAGGGGGTGAAAATGGGGCTTGAAGAGAAAAGGCGCAACCCTGGCTGTGACTGTGCCATAACCAGCCCAGGGTCTGTGTGGAGCCAGTTCTAGGCTCCACCCCTCTGCCTGGTGAAAACCAGATCCATCATGGCTTAGTTTCCTAAGGTGGATGATCACAGTGAAGCGAGAGAAGGAGGAAGCAAGGGGTCCTGCCCTCCCTGCGCGAGGGACAGAGCCCGGATGGCAGCTGGGAGAGGGATCAGAGAGAATGGGCTGGGAGGAAAAAACACTGTCTTCTATTTGTCAGCATCTTCCATCAGTAGACGGAGGGTGCCGTCCCCAGTTCCATCTGCTTCCCAAGTCCTATTTGCTGCCCATCGCCTGCCCATCGCCTGCCCCTCCCCATCTGCAGCTGCCCCCCTTCCCTATCCCTTGACCCCATGTTCTGCCCTGTTCACGGACTCCCGTCACTAAGGTCTCTGCGGATTCTTACCGTGCTGTCGAGGGTCAGGGTGCACTGACGCACCAAGAAGTCAATTAAGGGTCTTGAGGCAGATTTCTCCAAGAGCCCATGCGCCCCCATTGTCCTTATAAAATAAGCAAGGGCTTCTCTGACCTGCCAGACCCAGACAGAAACAGAAATGATTTGCACACAGTGTGGAGGGACCTTGTCCCCTCCCAGTCCAGGCTGGGATCCTTTCTCAGCGGGGGGTTTGGTGAAATACTGCTAGGCAGCCCAGAGATGACAATGCAGCCGGAGCCCTGCAGGGATTCTCTCCCCCACCTTCTGCCCTACACTATGGAGCACTGATGGGTCATGTGTTTCGATGCACAGGGTCCCGGCAGGCTCTGCACTGGCAGGCAGACATTCACTAGCTTTGGCCGCGTTGGCCATGGTTCCAGACTCACCTGTATGCTTGTGCTCTGCAGGATTGGCCCCAGGGCTATGAACAGCTTCTCGGTATTGTGCGTCATTTCGGAAACTGTAAGAGACACAGACACACGGCTCGGCAGGGCTGATGTTAAACCGGGGTGTGCAGGGACCTGAGATCTCAGGAACCTTAGAGCAACCTCAATGTCCCTACATGACCCTCCAGGCAGGTTCCCCCATGGGTAACCAGCTGCATCTGCCCACGCTTGCAGTTCCAGCAGTGACTGTCCTCTCTCATTGCCGCAGCATCGGCTGAGGGGCTGCAGGACTTGGATTATCTACTGCAGACAGGTATAAATGACCCCAATGAGGCCCAGTGCTAAGCGCTGCTAATTGCACAAGAGGCCATAAGACATCAAAAGACGAGGCCTCGCTGTGGGGTCACTTACTGTTGGATCGGACTATCCGGTCCAGAATGAAGAGACTGGCACAGGTCTCCTCTTCCTCGTCCTTGTTCAGCCTCCTGAACAGGAACACAAGCAGCTCCACCAGGAACAAGCGAGCTGGAGGAAGAGGAGTGAATCATAATGGGGTGGGTGAATCATAAAGGGGAAGGGAATATAGTTCTATGCCTGGGCTCTGAAATTCTGCAGGCTCTGGGAAATCTCCTTCTCTGGGAAAGGTGAATGGGTTTCTTACCCAGATGGACCAGAGAGTCCAGGGCCTCTCTCCGCTCCTCCAGGTGCTCTCTGGGGAGATGACACACCTAAGGGAAGAAAACAACACCAGCAAAGGCAAACTAGATCAAGTGTCTCTCAGGCCAAGCCCTCGGATGGCAGAGTGAAGGGGTGAGGGTGGAGAGGCAGATTCTAATTCCCATCTAAAGAACAGGCCAGCAAGCTGGATCAGTCTATGAGTGACGCCGAGGCTTCGGGGGCCATGGCTCATGTAGAAGCAGAGTTTGACGGGTCAGGAACCGAAGATGTGGAGCGTTGGAACAAGGTGCGGGATGCTGATGTTCCCGGTCAAAGGGGGTGGGGTGAGTGGGAGGAAAAGAAACCAAAGGAGAGTTCTCCAGGATCCATCCCCCAATGGGAACAGGATGAGGCAGGGACAGCTCTTCCCACAGCCTACCCAGTTTAAGCCAACAGGCCCCGGGATTTTGTCTGAGTGATCCCAGCATCTCTTACCATGGAGTGGAGTGCTGGGAAGAGGGTGCCAATGTCCTTCCTCAGGGCAGCCTCATCCATGTCCCTCACGCAAGCAAGGCCCTGTGCAAGAGAAGAGACGCAGGACATGGTGATGACGTGTCAGGCAGACAAGCCCCAATGTGTAGAGTCTCCATCAGCAGCTGGGTTACCACAACCCAGACTTGGAAGGAATAAAGTTATAGCCCTGGTGGAGAGCAGCTTCCAGCTGGTGCCGGACTCTCCCTTCTCTGGGAGGGGCATTTGACCCCTTGGTTTGCACTAGCCTAGTATCACTTATGGTTGGTTCAACAGGATAGTTGTACCTGGCGCCAGCTGGGGTGGTGTGTGCTGAGAGGATGGCAGGGATGGCGGGGCCCGGTTTGGAAGAGCGGGGCCTGCCCTGATTACTTATCACTACTGATGTTATGGCAGCACCCACAGGCTCCAGTCAGGATCAGACCCTGTTGCACTGGGTGCAGCACAACGCAGCCAGAGACAATGTCTGTCCTGAAGGGCTGACAGTCTAGAGACCCATGCAGACAGGTCAGGGATGAGGAGACAGCATCCAAGGGCTCCTCCCTGCCCCCGTGCTTGGCTGAGGAAACCACGCGGGAGCTTGGAAGGGAGAGCTTAATGTCCCTTCATGCGGCCTTACCAGGGGCCAAGGATCTGGCCCATTGTCTCTGCCTGCTCACCTCCTACAATGGTCACTTCCAGAGTGTACCAGGGATGTATACTCCTGCTTTCTGGCCTTGGGCCAGCCACTTCCCCTCCCGGAGCCTTGCTCTCCACAGGTATAGGCTGGGCTAACAGCTAACCCTGCCCCGGGCCCAGGGAGAGCTGAGTGCGCGGGACACTCTGGGGAGAGGTGAAGCTCAGGATTATTTCTCTCCCTGGTTCCCTAATGCAGCCCATTGCTGACCAGCCAGCAAAGAAGAAAGAAAGCAGAGCCAGGTGCTGGGAATGGAGTCGCCTCTCTCCTCCTGTCTGCAACACCTGCCCTGGCAAGGGAGGGGGTCAGAGCATGTTCTCTAGGGCCAGAGAATGGCAGTGAATCTGGGAGCAAGAGATGAGGAAAGGGGGTCAGAGCCTTAGAGGGTCAGTGTGTCGTGGGAAAGGCAGTAGGGGGCGGGAGTCCAGGCTGAGTTGGTGATGGAGGGAACCTTGTACCATCTGTGCCATGGGCACTTCCCCAGTGTGCTGTGGATTTCCCGCTCTCTCCTCACTCACTGTGGTCTTCCTTGGCATTTCCTCCTCCTTGCTGATTGGGGCGAGCTGTCCCCTGGGTGACAAATAGGCCTTTCGCTTGGTGCCTAAAATGAACAGAAGGAAACTAAGGTTGCTCTTAAGCAAAGTAAGCAGTCATGGGATTAGAGGGAAGGTCCTCTCATGGACTGTAGCTGGTTAAAAGACAGAGTAAGAATATATTTTCAGTTTTCACAATGAGGTAAATAGTGGGGTCCCCAAAGATCTGTACTGGGGCCTTTGCTGTTCAGGGGTAAAATGGTGAGGTGGCAAAATCTGTGGATGATACAAAATTACTCACCATAGTTAAGTCCCAGGTAGACTGCAAAGAGTTACAAAGAGATCTCACTAAACTGGGTGACTGGGCAACAAAATGGCAGATGAAATTCAGTGTCGATGAGTGCAAAGTAATGCACATTGGAAAACATAATCCCACATACAAAATGATGGGGTCTAAATTAGCTGTTACCACTCAAGAACGAGATCTTGGAGTCATTGTGGATAGCTCTCCGTAAACATCCACTCAATGTGCAGCGGCAGTCAAAAGAGCTAACAGAATGTTGGGAATCATTAGGAAAGGGATAGATAATAAGACCGATAATATCATAAAATGACTAGGGAAGTGTTATTTACCCCTTGACAGAACACATGAACCAGGGATCAGCCAATGAAATTAATAGGCATTGGATTTAAAACAAACAAAGGGAAGTATTTCTTCACACAATGCACAATCAACCTGTGAAACTCATTGCCAGGGGATGTTGTGAAGGCCAAAAGTATAATTGGATTTAAAAAGAACTAGATAAATTCAAGGAGGATAGGTCCATTAATGGCTATTAGCCAAGATGGTCAGGGATGCAATCCCATGCTCTGGGTGTCCCTAAACCTCTGATGGCCAGAAGTTGGAACTGGATGACAGGGGATGATGGATCCCTTGATAATTGCTCTGTTCTGTTCATTCCTCTGAAGCACCTGGCATTGGCCACTGTCAGAAGACAGGGTACCGGGCTAGATGGACCATTGGTCTGACCCAGCATGGCCATTCTTATATTCTTATGAAGAGCCACTGGGGAGCTGAGCTGGTAGAGGGAGCTGCCTGGTGGGTCAGTTCCCCCTTTACTGGCACCCAGGCTGCCCGGTGATGATTCCAGTGCTGCCCTGTGGCAGCAGGGCTTTAGCCCAGCGTGGGATGGCACGGAGGCTGGCGTGTAAGGTGGAGCAGAGGGCAGTGGCTTATGTGCATGTGCAGAGCAGGGCACAGAGCCTGGGTGGAGTCTCTTCTTGCCCTCTCAGCACTGGGGTTTGGCTGTCACTGTGGCTGCTTTCCCCCACTTTATTCCTGGCACTCAATACTGGGCATGGGCCTACCTGGATCAGGAGGCTCAGCACAGAAAGTGCTGCAGTGACTGCCCGTTCCTGCAGCCAGGGTTTGTGGCGCCGGGTCTTGTTTTTGGGCCGCCTTCTGCTCCTCTGTGTCTGTGGATACAGGCAGATGGTGGGTTAATTTCCTGCAATCATGGTCACTAATAGAATGCCCTGGGGGCGACAGGGACATACAACTGTGTGGGAACTGTCTGCACCTTATGGAACCCCTGGCGAGGGATTTCCACCAATCACTGCCCAGACAGTGTCATGTTACTTAACACTGAGATCGGGCATTTCCTCTTCCAGTCCCTTTACAAACATTACCCACACCTTCCAGACCCCAGTGAAGATTGTCAGTCTTGTTAGCCCCATTATGAAGCTAGGAAAACTGAGGCACTGAATGATCCCGTGTGCACTGGGATGGAACTTCCTGATGGGACAGAAATAGACATGTGGTGATTTGTCACAGCGAAAGGCTGTTGACTCCTACCTGGGACAGAAGAGTCAGTGGGGCCTGGCTGGCTGGAGTCCAGATTTGTCCTGTCCGTTCGGAAAGGTGTCCATCCTGTAATTCAGAAGGGAAGTGGTGGGATGAGGTGTCATGTGACTGATTCTATGTAAGGGCAATAGGAATCAGAGAGGAACTGGGGTAAATCTGTATCGTGGGGGACGCTTCTGGGCAGAATTCCTACTCACCAATAGTCTGAGTCAGTCTTTGGCAGAGACGGTCCAAAAACCCCATATTGACTCCTAAGACAAGAACCAATGTAAACAGATCACAGGAGTTTCTCTTCTACTGCACAGACCTCAGAACATTCACACCTCACTCTTGGGAGGCCAAGCTAGTGCTCTGGTGCCCGGTGCTCTGCATTGCCATGTGGAATGAGACCCAGGCTCAATTCTCTGTGCTGGTCTGCGGCTCCCAAGATGGCTGGAATTGCTCCAGGTGGGGGGGGAACCTCCATTTACATGGGGAGGCTCTCTGCTTGACTAGGGGCTTTGAAGGGGATTCCATGGGTCCCCCTCAGCCAGAAGGACGTAACTCATGAGATGGAGAACCCCAAGGAGACAGAGACATTGCAAGTCTCGGATGGAGGTAGATGTACAGAGCTGCAGCACTGAAATGTGGGATCCCCCTTCCTTGGGGATAAAATCTTTGTGGTACCGCTCCTCTTCCTTGGGATTCAGCAAGGCGGCTCTATCACCTAGAGCATTTGGTTCCATGAGGTATTTGAGTTTATGAGGTATGTTCTGACCAAGAAGTTACCTATTCTGGCCCACCTCACTGCACAGCTACCAAACCAGCAGTGCTTGAGACAGAATCTGATCATGACTCACAAAGCCATTTGTAATATACATATGAAAAACGTGGGCATCTCAGTCATGAAAAATGCATTGGTGTCTGTTTCCAGGAATGGAATGTGTGTGCTCAGTAGCACCCACAGTTCCAACCACAGCCGTGGTTGCTTGACACACAGTCAGCCAGTTACAGATCACAATGATCGTTTGCACAAGCAGTCACTGCAACTGCTTAGCTAATTGCTGCAACCGTGCACACGAGTTAACAAGCAGTTTTTCATAGATTCATAGACTCTAGGACTGGAAGGGACCTCGAGAGGTCATCGAGTCCAGTCCCCTGCCCTCATGGCAGGACCAAATACTGTCTAGACCATTCCTGATAGACATTTATCTAACCTACTTTTAAATATCTCCAGAGATGGAGATTCCACAACCTCCCTAGGCAATTTATTCCAGTGTTTAACCACCTTGACAGTTAGGAACTTTTTCCTAATGTCCAACCTAAACCTCCCTTGCTGCAGTTTAAGCCCATTACTTCTTGTTCTATCCTTAGAGGCTAAGATGAACAAGTTTTCTCCCACCTCCTTATGACACCCTTTTAGATACCTGAAGACTGCTATCATGTCCCCTCTCAGTCTTCTCTTTTCCAAACTAAACAAACCCAATTCTTTCAGCCTTCCTTCATAGGTCATGTTCTCTAGGCCTTTAATCATTCTTGTTGCTCTTCTCTGGACCCTCTCCAATTTCTCCACATCTTTCTTGAAATGCGGTGCCAGGAACTGGACACAATACTCCAATTGAGGCCTAACCAGCGCAGAGTAGAGCGGAAGAATGACTTCTCGTGTCTTGCTCACAACACACCTATTAATGCATCCCAGAATCATGTTTGCTTTTTTTGCAACAGCATCACATTGTTGACTCATATTTAGCTTGTGGTCCACTATAACCCCTAGATCCCTTTCTGCCATACTCCTTCCTAGACAGTCTCTTCCCATTCTGTATGTATGAAACTGATTGTTCCTTCCTAAGTGAAGTACTTTGCATTTGTCTTTATTAAACTTCATCCTGTTTACCTCAGACCATTTCTCCAACTTGTCCAGATCATTTTGAATTTTGACCCTATCCTCCAAAGCAGTTGCAATCCCTCCCAGTTTGGTATCATCTGCAAACGTAATAAGCGTACTTTCTATGCCAATATCTAAGTCGTTGATGAAGATATTGAACAGAGCCGGTCCCAAAACAGACCCCTGCGGAACCCCACTCGTTATACCTTTCCAGCAGGATTGGGAATCATTAATAACTACCCTCTGAGTACGGTTATCCAGCCAGTTATACACCCACCTTATAGTAGCCCCATCTAAGTTATATTTGCCTAGTTTATCTATAAGAATATCATGCGAGACCGTATCAAATGCCTTACTAAAGTCTAGGTATACCACATCCACCGCTTCTCCCTTATTCACAAGACTCGTCATCCTATCAAAGAAAGCTATCAGATTGCTTTGAAATGACTTCTCGGTGAAGACCGAAACAAAGAAGTCATTAAGCATCTCTGGCATTTCCAAATTTCCTGTTACTGTTTCTCCCTCCTCACTGAGCAGTGGGCCTCCCCTGTCTTTGGTCTTACTCTTGCTTCTAATATATTGATAAAAAGTCTTCTTGTTTCCCTTTATTCCCATAGCTAGTTTGAGCTCATTTTGTGCCTTTGCCTTTCTAATCTTGCCCCTGCATTCCTGTGTTGTTTGCCTATATTCATCCTTTGTACTTTGTCCTAGCTTCCATTTTTGATATGACTCCTTTTTATTTTTTAGATCATGCAAGATCTCGTGGTTAAGCCAAGATGGTCTTTTGCCACATTTTCTATCTTTCCTACCCAGCGGAATAGCTTGCTTTTGGGCCCTTAATAGTGTCCCTTTGAAAAACTGCCAACTCTCCTTGGTCATTTTTCCCCTCAGTCTTGATTCCCATGGGACCTTACCTATCAGCTCTCTGAGCTTACCAAAATCCACCTTCCTGAAATCCATTGTCTCTATTTTGCTGTAGTCCCTTCTACCCTTCCTTTGAATTGTGAACTCTATGATTTCATGATCACTTTCACCCAAGCTACCTTCCACTTTCAAATTCTCAACGAGTTCCTCCCTATTTGTTAAAATCAAATCTAGAACAGCTTCCTCCCTGGTAGCTTTTTCAACCTTCCAAAATAAAAAGTTGACTGCAATGCAGTCCAAGAACTTATGAGATAGTCTGTGCCCCACTGTGTTAATTTCCCAGCATATATCTGGATAGTTGAAGTTCCCCATCACCACCAGATCTTGGGCTTTGGATGATTTTGTTAGTTGTTTAAAAAAAGCCACATCCACCTCTTCCACCTGGTTAGGTGGCCGGTAGTAGACCCCTAGGATGACATCACCCTTGTTTTTTACCCCTTTTAGCCTAACCCAGAGACTCTCAACACTTCCGTCTCCTATGTCCGTCTCCACCTCAGTCCAAGTGTGTACATTTTTAATATACAAGGCAACACCTCCTCCCTTTCCCCCCATCTATCCTTCCTGAGCTAGCTGTACCCATCCATACCAGCATTCCAATCATGTGTATTGTCCCACCAAGTTTCGGTGATGCCAACAATGTCATAGTTGTATTTCTTTATTAGCACTTCCAGTTCTTCCTGCTTGTTAGCCATACTTCTCGCATTTGTATATAGGCATCTAAGATACTGATTTGATCTTGCCTCCCAGTTTTGCCCTGACCCTCCTTTCTCTCTGCCATTATAGCCCACGCTCCCTCCTATTTCCGACCCATCTCCCAGGTCTCCATGTTCTCCACTTACCTGTGGGCTTTGCTCACCTGTCCCCGTCAAAGCTAGTTTAAAGTTGTGGACATCCTTCTGAATTTTGAGGCTAATGAGACGTTTATTCTCATAATAACTGTTGTGATTCTCTAATATAGCACCCTGCATTAATATACCACTGTTCACCCTGAAGGATCCCACGGGAATTATACTGTTTGCACAAGCTAGAACTAAACATTATGTTAGTTTATGTGTCATTATATAATGCCTGCATCTGTAATTTTCACTCTGTGCATCTGAAGAAGTGTTTTTTACCCACGAAAGCTTATGCCTAAATAAATCTGTTAGTCTTTACGGTGTCACCGGACTCCTTGTTGTTTTTGTGGATACAGACTAACATGGCTGCCCCCGATACTAAACATTATGTTGATTCTGTAAAAGACAGTGCAGATGAACAACAACTTTGGCCTTGGAAAGGAATTCTGGCTGTGTATCACGCCGCTTTCTGCCTACCTGGACCAGGAGACTCTGTGACAGGTGGGTTGCCATCTCTGGCTGACACTGCAGTCTCTTGCACTGCTGTGTCTGTCAATAGAAGAGAAGGGTTAAATTTCTCCATTAAAGGTCTCTGGTTGAACCGCCAGGGGAATGATGTGAATGATAGTGCTGAGGGGAAGGGAGTTTTCTGTACCCAAAGCAGCAGGTTCCAGTCCTCTTGTGACACTTCAATGAACCTGATTGCACTGAGTAACAAATACAGTCACACCTGGGTCACCAAAGAACTTTCTCAGTTACAGAGAACACCTGTGTGACCCAGAAAGGAGCGATTCTCTAAACAGAGGCAAAGCCACCCCAGCTCTCCTTCTCACTGTCACAGGTTGGGGCCAACAATCACAGCCCCCGACTCTCACACAGTGCGCAATGGGGTCTCAGCAGTGCAGGGGGTGGGGACTAGTTTGCAGCAAACACAGCTTGGAGGATTTAGAAATCTAGCGCGTGCAGTGCCTGGGGAGGGAGAACCGCAGGGAGATGGAGACTCCAAGAGCCCTCCTCATTCAGGCAGTGCAGACCACAAGGCCTCTGGAAAAGTCGAATGCCAGGCACAAGCAGAACCTCAGTAATGGGAAGGAGGGGGCCGACCCACTGGAGGGAGTTGGCAAAGGGCAGGTATAGCCTATAGGTAGCGCCCTACCAAATTTATAGTCCATTCTGATCAATTTCATGGCCATAGGATTTGAAACTCAATTTCAGGTTTTCAGATGTTCACATCTGAAATGTCACAATGTTGTAGTGGGGGTTCTGCCCCAAAAGGGAGTTGCGGAGGAGTCGCAAAACTGTTGTAGCGGGCTTGTGGGATTGCCACCCTCACTTCTGCACTGCCTTCCGAGCAACCGGGGTATGTACCCGGAGGGGGGTCTGATCTCCCCCGCGAGGGCGGCTGTGCAGGGGAAGTGCCAGTTCCGTCCCTCCCCAGCCCAAAGGGGACTAGCAGCTGGAGCCAGGGGCATGGTAGTAGCCTGCCCTTCCCCAACCCTCCAATAGCTAGATTTCATGGGGGAGGTCTGATTTCATGGTCCATGACTTTTTCATGGCTGTGAATTTGGCCTACCTATGGGATGGTTTAGGTTAAGAAATAAGTAGAAAATAGGTCTGGGGCCTAAGTTAGCTTAAGTGTAGAAGAGTTTAGAAAACTGAAGTTGTTAGTGTGAGGAAAGTTAGCCATAAGTTGGAAATCCTGTTATGGGAAAGTAAGAGTTAGCAAGGACATGGCCCAGGGTTATGCTACTGTTAGGTTTTGGTTATAACTGGCTTAAGCAGGGCTTTTAATGAGTGTTTTTGAGAATTGTGACTGTTTTATTAAAATGTTATCTATACTAATAGCATGGGAAGGATATTGGTGCAGATGTTAATGTAAACCACGTGTAATGTAAAGAGTCAATAAGGAGGCGATGGAAATATAATTAGTGTAAGGGGCAGTTGCACGTTCAATAGTATGAGAATGGCTTCTACTGGGAGTTGTTTTGTTAATTCGGTGAGCGCTCCAATTAACGCCCCAAGGGTACCGTTATGTCCCAGGGTTCTAAGGCTGTACTTCACGCTGTTGTCAGTGGACTGATCCCGCATTGATCCACAATACAACAGTTAGTGTTGACAGTGTAGGTGGTAATTGCGCACCTGTTTGCTTAACTAATCGTTTTATTTTTGAATGAAGTTTGGTTTTATCATTCATAGTGTCGCCTAAATACATTTTCTGTAACTGACCTAGTGGCTTGAACCTGGGTTTTGTTGCAGCCTTATCTGTAACAACTTACTATGAATTGGAAACATTTCAACATGAAGGTTCCAGAAGGTTACGCAGGAAAAGGGGTGAATCTGAGGAGTCGGTACCCCTGTTTCCTACTTACCTGAAGCAGGCCCAGACAGGGAAGGGCTGCAACACTCAGTTGCTGCTGTATCCTCCTTCCCCTGGTCTGTGGCTGTGGATAAGTGCAAAGGGGTGGGGGTCATTTCCTCCTTTCCTGGTCACTGATAGAAATCCCAGGGGGGTGAGGTAGACAATACATATGTGTGGGGAACTAATCACACTGCAGGGCACCTCTGGAGAGGGACTTCCACCAGTCACAGCCAAGAGCATTTATATTGCACACCCATTGCCAAGGCATTTGACAAACACCTCACCCCACAGGTAGGGAGCTGAGATAACATGGGCAGGGGCAATAGGGGCCAGGGGGAAATTTGGGGAGAATCTGCCCCAAATTCTTCCCTAACCAGCAGGATTCCATTAGAGATTTTAGCCCAAGAGGCCAGGACTTCCCCAGCTCTGCTTGTCCCCGCTTCTCTAGTTAATAACAGATCTCCCTCAGGAGACAAGGAGAGTGCAGACAAGGCCGGGATGGCAGTGCTGCATTGGGGTCCCACCAGAGAATTCCCTGCCAGTCCAGAAGGGCTAGAAATGTCTGGGGGTTTAAATAAAGCTAAAATGCTGCAAGGAAACTTGGAGAAAACAAACCTCCTCCATCAGGAGACCCTGACTCCCCAAGCACATGGAGATTCCATGCAGATTCCCAGTGGTCCCCTGCAGGTAGCTCTGGACAGGACAGCAATGGGGGGAGAGGAGGGTCCATTTCTGGGGAGAATTCCTACTCACCTCCAGACCGGCGCAGCAGTCGGCGGAGGTGGCCGTAAAGATCCATATCGGCTCCTAAGACAAGAACCAACATGAATGAGTCCCTGGGGCTTCCTTCCCATGACACAGACCCCACCATACTCACACATGGTTCTAGGTAGGCCAAGGGGACCCAGGCGTAGTTCTTTTGCTGCCTGCCTGGCTGGAGACAAGACTGCTATGAGGTGGTGAGACCTCAATATTGATGTAAAAATTTATTAATAGCATTATTATCACTTCTTTTTATAATGTTAGGTCATTACAAACATGTTTGTGCCTTTACTGAACATTCAAACATAGCTATAAGTATATTGTCACCAGGAGGCTTGAAAATAGAACAGTAGCCCAGTTTTAGTTAGCTAGGTTATAAAATGTTCACGCTAATCAAAGAAATTGCAGAAGTCTTCAGCTTTCTGTCATCCAGAAACATGCAAATGTCCGGAAAATAACATCTCCTTGACCACAAAACTGTTTATGTCCCCCAAGAGTGTCTGTACAAACTTTAAAAGGCAGCTGTGCTCATTTTAATCTGCTTTAACTTTTATACTAGTTTCTTTTTGTGCTATGTTTAAAATATGTGTTGATTATTGGCATTTGTGCTTTGCACAAAATATTTAAGAGAAGTTTAATTGCTATAACAAACCGCTTGTAACTCTAAGGAACTTGAGTCAAGAGTCAAACCAACCAAAAGAGTGTTTTATCTACACCAGAACACTTCTGTCTTCTATAAGCTGCCAGTTTATTATAGATCTAATCCTTTATCTCAATAAAACAAATGTTATAAAGAGAAATGTTTTAGGAAAGATCTGGCCCTGTAGGAGAAGGTGAGGATGTTATTTATGTTGGATATTCCAAAATGAATGTAGGGATGTGTTAGAACAATAAATCTAGGCTGTAAAGCGGGCTCTACCAGCCCCTCTTTGCAAGAAAACCCTCTGCTTGTGTCCTTAAAACTTTAGAGAAGAATGCGTGTAGTTGAGAAAAAGTTTTGTAGAAAACCTTAGTTGATTTCTAAAATATTGAAATGGCAAACTGTTTTGGAGGGCATATTTGCATATTTGCAAAGTATTTTAACTGAATGCAAAGTATCTAATGTGGTTTTCTAATATCATTACTACGTGTGGTAAAATGCATTATGTACTAACATGAAATCTAATGACCTTGCTCAGCTGATTACCAATATAAGAAGACATTTAAGTCTAGACTATTTATTATATTAATGGGGAAGTAATTAGTTACTGGCAGAGCTCTAGCCACTCCTTCCCCCAACTCAGAAAGATAAGAAGAATCATCATCAACAATTGTTCTAGAGAATCAACAACTTCTTCAATCGTATTTAAGCTAAAGACTCGTTAAGAATGATTTAATTTTAAAAGACTGCTTCGAGAACTAAAAACCTGTACATAAACCACAGGTTTGGACTTTTTAAAAACAGAATTTTGAACCCTAATGAAACTGAAGAAATATCTCAGAAAATGAACTGAATAAGTTAAGAGTTAAAAGACTAAATTTGAAGATGTTCTGAGAATCTCTCCAACAAAAACAAAGGAAATATAACTGTCAAGAAAGACGTACAACCCTAACACATATACACATTAACAAACTACCTGTCCATAAGATGAAGAGGCTCCATGAATGTAGGGAGCCAATGAAAGGGTGAGAGAGGTGTGTTTTTCTAAAATTGCACGGAAATAGGGAAGAGACGAGTATAAAAACTCTAAGTGAGCACCCTGCACACGCTCTGCTACCCTGCTCAAACTCAACTCATCCTCTCCCTCTCTACAAGCAAGCTGACACAGACAGAAGAGAGAAGACTCGGGAAGAAACCAGCCCAAGGAAACCTCCCCAAAACTTCAGCATGTGTTGGTAAGAGAAGTTAACTAAAACCCTGCCAAGGGATTAGAGTTATAAACTCTTGCAACAGTTTTGTTGTGATATGGAAATGCTGTTGTAATTTAAGATGTTAACAGTTTCTCCTGTTAACCACTAAATGCTTAGACCATGCATTTGGGAAAGAGACAAGGGCTAATCATTGGGAAACGGAGAAATAGTGGGATTTAACTGAATTTAAGATTCTAAATATTTTGTTAATTGGCCAGTCTCAAGACAGCTCCTTAAATGATTTCTTCTAACTAAGTAATTTTACTACTTTCTTCTATTTCAGAGGATTGAGTTAAAATTGCTTACTTTGCCCATCTATATAAACAGTCTAGTTATTAATAGGATCCGCCTGCTCTTAAAATTATGTTGCCCATCCATAAACAGTCTTAGTATCTATGACTCACAATAATTTTGGGAAAGAAGACCTTGGTTTCAATTTACCAAAAGAAAAGTGCCCCATCAAAGGCAAGCCTGCTCACAAAGGTGTAATCTGTTAAAAGCTCTCCAGAGAGAAGGATATAGATGAGACTAGACAGAAATCGGCCTTTTATCATTTGTGTTCTGTCTTTTGTTGTTTTGTTTAGTGTTTTCTTTTCTTTAAATAGCCATGATTAATAACAGTGATTATTTTGCTTGGCTTTAATCACGGTGTCCCCTAAGGTATGTAAAAGAGCCCCTGTGACTAAAATAGTGGAGTCACATCCTGAATTGTCAGAAAAAGAGAGAGTAAGAACTGGCCTAGCATTTCTTGTTTCTCTAAACTAAATATTTGTACTAAGTTTTGGGATAAAATTACTTGACATCCAACACAATTTAAAATGACCCCTTTCCACCCCACACCGAGTTCACGGCAGTATGGACTGGTTTAAATCAGAGCAAGTCAAATCAATGATTTTCATTGTGATTTAAATCAGCAAGCACAGGAAATCTTGATTTAAATCAGTGATTTTAAACTTGTTTTCCATTTTTGCTTTTTAGATATTTACCTAAAGAAAGGCTGATTCTCAGAGCTTGGTATAATTTCGTACTTCTTTTTCCTAACCCTGAGGATACACTAGGAAAGGTCCCTCACCCCTGTGCTGGGATGGTCGAGCCACAGAAGAATTTTGATGTCTCACATATAATCGCAGATGACAGTGAGGATGTGGATTCCTCCGCGAGTTCTGTGTAAACAGATGCTATGCGCTCCAAAAAACGCTCCCAACTGTCTGAAAAGCAGAGCCCAGACAGCTGTGTGCTCCCTCCTCCAGCTCCCAGAGCACACTGAGCCACAGGCTGCCTGCCCCCTTTGTGACACAGGGCCACTGCTGACATCACAGAGGCAAGGTGGGCTGGGGCTGTCTGGCTAGGGCCCTTGGGGTTTGCATCCCCCAGATTGGATTAAGGGAGGATTGCTCTTGGCTTTTGTTGGGAATTTTAATCCAAAGGAGCCCCGGGGCCTCCCCACAAAGCCTGTCTGTATAACGTGTCATGAGAAAAGGAGATTCGACCACAAGGTGCAAAATCATTCTGTGTCAGTCCACTCCAGTATCTTGCCTCTTGCAGCAGCAAAGGGGAAGGTGAAATGCCCACAATGCACCTGGCCAGCTTTGCTATTCTCTGACATATGGGTAAAAAATTCCTTCCTCACCCCTCAGTGACCATGGAATCCCTGAAGCATGAGATTGGACTGGCCGTCTGTCTCAGCGTGAGGCGCTCCAATTGTTAGTCCAGCCACAGCTGCATCGGTGCCCTGGGCCGAGAGAATAAAAGGGCTGAGAAGATTCTTTCCTAAGGATACACACAGACACTAAAGCCCATTCCTAAAGTCTGCAATAAAAGGCAGTCAGAGCGCAGGACCCGTGGGTATTTATTGAGTCCCAACAGCATGCTGGGGGCTGTACAACACAGGGGAGGGCACAGGCCTGACCCCAAAGAGCAGCGAATCTCTTGCTTGGTTTATTTGATTTCCCATTCTCCTGAGCAGGATCTTGTTTACGCAGGAACTTGAAGGAAGAGAGGGAAGTTTGGGGCAGGAGAAAGGGAGAATAATGTTAGCCTGAGGAGCAGCATGGCAGGGGGTTGGCAAGGGAAAGCCAGGGAAGGACACAAAGGGAATGGCTGGGAGAGTGGCGGGGGAATGAGCCCGGAGAGCTAGGTGGGGAAGAAGTTTGCAAAGACTCAACAAGGAGCTGCACTCGGGTGCTGAATAGAGCTGAGCGAATCAGTGACTTTTCAGTTTGGGGGCCAGTTGGAGAAATACAAAAAAAAATAAATGTTGGTTCGGTTTGGCCTGAAACAAAATTGTTTTGTTTTTTTGTTTCAGGTTGTTTGTGGGTGTTTTTCAACCCTCCCCCCACTTTTTTTAAAGTTGCCTCAATTTCAAAATGAAAAGTGACAACATTTTGCTGTGGAATGGTCCAAACAGACTGGTTTGACTTTTAAAACAAAACATTCCCTTTTTGTGTGTGCCTGAAAGGATTTGCTGAATTCGCACCCGGTTTGGGTGGCCCTGAGAGATGCATTTTTGGGGAATTTGCTAGCTCTAGCGTAGGACCTGTGAGGGAGCCAGGGGAGGGATCAGAATGGGCTGGTCTGACGGGTGAGATGATTTTACAGCGGGCTCTGAAGGGGAATGAGAGGAGATGTGGGGGGAGGGCAGAATTAATGGGATGGGTGATCAAGGCCTGGAGCAGGTGGGCTGGAGAGGATGAGGGTGATTGTAGAGACATGATAAAGGAAGGTAGGGTTACCATATTTCAGCAAGCAAAAAAGAGGACGGGAGGAGCCCCGCCCCTGTCCTGCCCTAGCCCCGCCCCATCCTGCCCTAGCCCCGCCCCTGCCCTTCCCACTTCCCCACCTCAGAACCCCCAACCCTCCCCCCGCTCCTTGTCCCCTGACTGCCCCCTTCTGGGACCCCTGCCCCTAACTGCCCCCCAGGACTCCACCCCCTACCTAAGCCTCCCTGCCTCTTGTCCCCTGACTGCCTCAACCCTTATCCACACCCCAACCCCCAGACAGACCCCTGGGACTCCCACGTCCCATCCAACCACTCCCCACTCCCTGACAGCCCCCCC
>NW_020681370.1:0-329 GCF_002925995.2 Terrapene triunguis
TAGTAGGGGTCATGCAGGGGTCAATGAGGGTAATTATGGAGGTAGTGGGGTCAAATAAGGACACTGAGAGCAAGTCAGAAAGTACTGAGGGGTCATTCAGGGGTCAATGAGGATTATTATAGTGGTAGTGGGGTCAAATGAGGACACTGAGAGCAAGTCTGAAAGTAGAAGGGGTCATACAGGGTCAATGAAGATAATTATGGAGGTAGTGGGGTCAAATAAGGACACTGAGCGCAAGTCTGGAAGTACTGCGGGGTCAATGAGGATTAATCTGGATCTAGTGGGTCAAATGAGGACACGGGGAGCAAGTCTGGAAGTACGGGGGGGTC
>NW_020681370.1:429-1496 GCF_002925995.2 Terrapene triunguis
TAAGGACACTGAGCGCAAGTCTGGAAGTACTGCGGGGTCATTCAGGGGTCAATGAGGATTAATCTGGATCTAGTGGGGTCATATAAGGACACTGAGCCCAAGTCTGGAAGTACTGGGGGGTCACACAGGGGTCAATGAGGATTAATCTGGATCAAGTGGGGTCAAATGAGGACACGGGGAGCAATGCTGAAAGTAGTAGGGGTCATGAAGGGGTCAATGAGGGTAATTATGGAGGTGGTGGGGTCAAATAAGGACACTGAGAGGAAGTCTGGAAGTATTGGGGGGCCATTCAGGGGTCAATGAGGATTTATCTCGATCTAGTGGGGTCAAATAAGGACACGGGGAGCAATGCTGAAACTAGTAGGGGTCATGCAGGGGTCAATGAGGATTATTATGGTGTTAGTGGGGTCGAATGAGGACACTGAGAGGAAGTCTGAAAGTAGAAGGGGTCATGCAGGGTCAATGAATGTAATTATGGAGGTAGTGGGGTCAAATAAGGACACTGAGAGCAAGTCTGGAAGTATTGGGGGGCCATTCAGAGGTCAATGAGGATTAATCTGGATCTAGTGGGGTCAAATGAGGACACGGGAAGCAATGCTGAAACTAATAGGGGTCATGCAGGGGTCAATGAGTATATTATGGAGATAGTGGGGTAAAATGAGAACACGGGGAGCAATGCTGGAAGAAGTAGGGGTCATGCAGGGGTCAATGAGGATTAATATGGATCTAGTGGGGTCAAATGAGGACATGGGGAGCAATACTGAAAGTCGTATGGGTCATGAAGGGGTCAATGGGGGTAATTATGGAGGTAGTGGGGTCAAATAAGGACACTGAGAGCAAGTCAGGAAGTACTGTGGGGTCATTCAGGGGTCAATTAGGATTATTATGGTGGTAGTGGGGTCAAATGAGGACACTGAGAGCAAGTCTGAAAGTAGAAGGGGTCATGCAGGGTCAATGAAGGTAATTATGGAGGTAATGGGGTCAAATAAGGACACTGAGAGCAAGGCTGAAAGGAGCAGGGGTCATGCAGGGGTCAGTGAGGATTATTATGGAGGTAGTGGGGTCAA
>NW_020681371.1:0-1095 GCF_002925995.2 Terrapene triunguis
GAGGTGACTTCTGGGTACTCGTCTGGCTCTGTCAATCTGTTTTTTCACTTCAGCAGGTGGGTATTGTAGTTTTAAGAATGCTTGATAGAGATCTTGTAGGTGCTTGTCTCTATCTGAGGGATTGGAGCAAATGCGGTTATATCTTAGAGCTTGGCTGTAGACAATGGATCGTGTGGTGTGTCCTGGATGGAAGCTGGAGGCATGTAGGTAAGTGTAGCGGTCAGTAGGTTTCCGGTATAGGGTGGTATTTATGTGACCATCGCTTATTAGCACAATAGTGTCCAGGAAATGGACCGCTTGTGTGGATTGATCTAGGCTGAGGTTGATGGTGGGATGGAAATTATTGAAATCATGGTGGAATTCCTCAAGGGCTTCTTTTCCATGGGTCCAGATGATGAAGATGTCATCAATGTAGCGCAAGTAGAGTAGGGGCGTTAGAACAACGCTTCCTTAGCTCTCGTCCCCTAAGTCAGTCATAAAAATGTTGGCATACTGTGGGGCCATGCGGGTACCCATAGCAGTGCCGCTGACTTGAAGGTATATATTGTCCCCAAATGTGAAATAGTTGTGGGTGAGGACAAAGTCACAGAGTTCAGCCACCAGGTTAGCTGTGACATTATCGGGGATACTGTTCCTGATAGCTTGTAGTCCATCTTTGTGTGGAATATTGGTGTAGAGGGCTTCTACGTCCATAGTGGCCAGGATGGTGTTTTCTGGAAGATCACCGATGGATTGTAGTTTCCTCAGGAAGTCAGTGGTGTCTCGAAGATAGCTAGGAGTGCTGGTAGCGTAGGGTCTGAGGAGAGAGTCCACATAACCAGACAAGCCTGATGTTAGGGTGCCAATGCCTGAGATGATGGGGTGTCCAGGATTTCCAGGTTTATGGATCTTGGGTAGCAAATAGAATGTCCTTGGTCGGGGTTCTAGGCATGTGTCTGTACAGATTTGTTCCTGTGCTTTGTCAGGGAGTTTTTTTAGCAGATGGTGTAGTTTCTTTAGGTAATCCTCAGTGGGATCAGAGGATAATGGCCTGTAGAATGTGGTGTTAGATATGCAAACTAGACACAATCAACTCAGGGTTAAATAGGGATTGGG
>NW_020681372.1:0-4993 GCF_002925995.2 Terrapene triunguis
TCCTGGTGTCTGATAACGCTTGTGCTCCTCAGTCCTCCAGCAGCACATCCTCTCACTCTCAGCTCCTTTCGCCTCTTGCTCCCAGCTCCTCACACTCGCCCCGCAAACTGAAGTGAGCTCCTTTTAAAACCCAGGTGCCCTGATTAGCCTGCCTTAATTGATCCTAGCAGCTTCTTCTTAATTGGCTCTCACAGACCTTGGGAGACAGGCCAGTCCTCGCTTACAGACAGCCCCCCAACCTGAAGCAAATACTCACCAGCAACCACACACCACTGTGACGGGTTGGCTCACAGAGACCCCCTTGGGAGCTGCCAACAGACGTGCCAAGACTAGTTCTGCCCCTGCTTTCCCTGCCAGCTTGGGACTCCAGCACCCTGTCTTGTTGAGCCAGACATGCCAGTCTGTTCCAGCACAGACCCAGGGTCTGAACCATGTGCCCCAGAGCTGCAGACTTAACTGAAAGCAGTTTACAGAAGCGTTCCTGTCTTTAACACTCAGATGCCCAACTCCCAATGGAGTCCAAACCCCAAATAAATCCATTTTACTCTGTATAAAGCTTATGCAGGGTAAACTCATAAACTGTTCGCCCTCTATAACACTGATAGAGAGATATGCACAGCTATTTGCTCCCCCATCCCCAGGTATTAATACATACTCTTGGTTAATTAATAAGTAAAAAGTGATTTTATTAAATACAAAAAGTAAGATTTAAGTGGTTTCAAGTAGTAACAGACAGAACAAAGTGAATTACCAAGTAAAATAAAACAAAACATGCAAATCTAAGTCTAGTACAGTAATACAACTGAATACAGATAAAATCTCACCCTGAGAGATGTTTCCATAAGTTTCTTTCACAGACTGGACACCTTCCTAGTCTGGGCACAATCCTTTCCCCTGGTACAGCCCTTGTTCCTGCTCAGGTGGTAGCTAGGGGATTCCTCATGATGGCTCCCCCTTTTCTCTGTTCCACCCACTTATATATCTTTTGCATACGATGGGAATCCTTTGTCTCTCTGGGTTCCCATCCCTCCTTCTGAATGGAAAAGCACCAGGTTAAAGATGGATTCCACTTCAGGTGACATGATCACATGTCACTGCAAGACTTCATTGCCCACTTGCCAGCACACACATATACAGGAAGACTCAGAGGTAAAACACACCCATCTGCAGTTAATTGTCCTGGTTAATGGGAGTCATCAAGATTCCAAACCACCATTAATGGCCCACACTTTGCATAATTACAATAGGCCTCAGAGTTATATTTCATATTTCTAGTTTCAGATACAAGAATGATACATTTATACAAATAGGATGATCACACTCAGTAGATTATAAGCTTTGTAATGATACCTTACAAGAGACCTTTTCTATGAAGCATATTTTAGTTACATTATATTTACTCATCAGCATTCTTTCATAAAATCATATAGAGTGCAAAGTCACAACCACACAACAAAAACACCAACCCAGGAACCAAACCCTGCTACAAACCCCAGTGCCAACTCTGTCCACATATCTATTCAAGGGGCACCATCATAGGACCTAACCACATTTCCTGGTGCAAGTGCTGGAGGAACCAACTAGGGGCAGAGCTCTTCTTGACCTGCTGCTCACAAACAGGGAAGAATTAGTAGGGGAAGCAAAAGTGGATGGGAACCTGGGAGGCAGTGACCATGAGATGGTCGAGTTCAGGATCCTGACACAAGGAAGAAAGGAGAGCAGCAGAATACGGACCCTGGACTTCAGATAAGCAGACTTTGACTCCCTCAGGGAACAGATGGGCAGGATCCCCTGGGAGAATAACATGAGGGGGAAAGGAGTCCAGGAGAGCTGGCTGTATTTTAAAGAATCCTTATTGAGGTTGCAGGAAAAAACCATCCCGATGTGTAGAAAGAATAGTAAATATGGCAGGCGACCAGCTTGGCTAAACAGTGAAATCCTTGCTGATCTTAAACGCAAAAAAGAAGCTTACAAGAAGTGGAAGATTGGACAAATGACCAGGGAGGAGTACAAAAATATTGCTCAGGCATGCAGGAGTGAAATCAGGAAGGCCAAATCACACTTGGAGTTGCAGCTAGCAAGAGATGTTAAGAGTAACAAGAAGGGTTTCTTCAGGTATGTTGGCAACAAGAAGAAAGTCAAGGAAAGTGTGGGCCCCTTACTGAATGAGGGAGGCAACCTAGTGACAGAGGATGTGGAAAAAGCTAATGTACTCAATGATTTTTTTGCCTCTGTCTTCACAAACAAGGTCAGCTCCCAGACTGCTGCACTGGGCAGCACAGTATGGGGAAAAGGTGACCAGCCCTCTGTGGAGAAAGAAGTGGTTCGGGACTATTTAGTAAAACTGGACGAGCACAAGTCCATGGGGCCGGATGCGCTGCATCTGAGGGTGCTAAAGGAGTTGGCGGATGTAATTGCAGAACCATTGGCCATTATCTTTGAAAACTCATGGCGATCGGGGGAGGTCCTGGATGACTGGGAAAAGGCTAATGTAGTGCCCATCTTTAAAAAAGGGAAGAAGGAGGATCCGGGGAACTACAGGCCAGTCAGCCTCATCTCAGTCCCTGGAAAAATCATGGAGCAGGTCCTCAAGGAATCAATTCTGAAGCACTTAGAGGAGAGGAAAGTGATCAGGAACAGTCAGCATGGATTCACCAAGGGGAAGTCATGCCTGACTAACCTAATTGCCTTCTATGAGGAGATAACTGGCTCTGTGGATGAGGGGAAAGCAGTGGATGTGTTATTCTTTGACTTTAGCAAAGCTTTTGATACGGTCTCCCACAGTATTCTTGCCAGCAAGTTAAAGAAGTATGGGCTGGATGAATGGACTATAAGGTGGATAGAAAGCTGGCTAGATCGTCGGGCTCAACGGGTAGTGATCAATGGCTCCATGTCTAGTTGGCAGCCGGTATCAAGCCTAGTGCCCCAAGGGTCGGTCCTGGGGCCGGTTTTGTTCAATATCTTCATTAATGATCTGGAGGATGGCGTGGACTGCACCCTCAACAAGTTTGCAGGTGACACTAAACTGGGAGGAGTGGTAGATATGCTGGAGGGTAGGGATCGGATACAGAGGGACCTAGACAAATTAGAGGATTGGGCCAAAAGAAACCTGATGAGGTTCAACAAGGACAAGTGCAGAGTCCTGCACTTAGGACGGAAGAATCCCATGCACTGTTACAGACTAGGGACCGAATGGCTAGGAAGCAGCTCTGCAGAAAAGGATCTGGGGGTCACAGGGGACGAGAAGCTGGATATGAGTCAACGGCATTTTGGGCTGTATAAGTAGGGGCATTGCCAGCAGATCAAGGGACATGATCGTTCCCCTCTATTCGACATTGGTGAGGCCTCACCTGGAGTACTGTGTCCAGTTTTGGGCCCCACACTACAAGAAGGATGTGGAAATATTGGAAAGAGTCCAGTGGAGGGCAACAAAAATGATTAGGGAGCTGGAACACATGACTTATGAGGAGAGGCTGAGGGAACTGGGATTGTTTAGTCTGCAGAAGAGAAGAATGAGGGGGGATTTGATAGCTGCTTTCAACTACCTGAAAGGGGGTTCCAAAGAGGATGGAGCTCGGCTGTTCTCAGTGGTACCAGGTGACAGAACAAGGAGCAATGGTCTCAAGTTGCAGTGGGGGAGGTTTAGGTTGGATATTAGGAAAAACTTTTTCACTAGGAGGGTGGTGAAGCACTGGAATGGGTTACCTAGGGAGGTGGTGGAATCTCCTTCCTTAGAGGTTTTTAAGGTCAGGCTTGACAGAGCCCTGGCTGGGATGATTTAGTTGGGAATTGGTCCTGCTTTGAGCAGGGGGTTGGACTAGATACCTCCTGAGGTCCCTTCCAACCCTGATATTCTATGATTCACATCAGCCACACCATCCGGGGCTCATTCACCTGCACATGGCTACCAATGTGATATATGCCATCATGTGCCAGCAATGCCCCTCTGCCATGTACATTGGCCAAACCAGACAGTCTCTACGCAAAAGAACAAATGGACACAAATCGGACATCAGGAATCATAACATTCAAAAACCAGTAGGAGAACACTTCAATCTGTCTGGTCACTCAATAACAGACTGTGGAGGAAAAATAGTCTAAGGCCTAAACTTTGGTCAAGTAAACTGTATGTAGGGTCAGATGAACTGTATCTGTGGACTGGAGGAAGGAGAAAAGAGTGGGGGGAAGTAAAAGGAGAAGGGTAGACAGAAATCATAAAAGCAGAACTATCTATAATTATAAGGCCTATGATTCATAATGCTGCATTAACGGTTTTGGGGAAGTCTGGAAATCGCAGTAGGATAGACTGTGAAAAACAGGAAAGCTTGCTAAGCTATATTCCTTTTATGGAGAGTGTATTCCAAATATGGCAATAATGCTGATAAGAAAGTATGCATTACATAATTGTGGTTTTATGCTATATAAGCTGTGCAAAATTCTGTAATCAGGGGGATTGCTAGTTCACTGGTACCCCCCATGCATGCATGAAGATAAAAAGGCCTCAGGCAATTCTGATCCAAACACAACGCGTGGTCATTTTTCCACAACAAGACCTAAAAGTGGCAATTCTTCAACAAAAAAACTTCAAAAACAGACTCCAATGTGAAGCTGCAGAACTGGAATTAATTTGCAAACTGGATACAATCAGATTAGGCCTGAATAAAGACTGGGAGTGGTTGGGTCAATACAAAACCTAAACTTAATTTCCCCAATTCTAATTTCTCCCTACTGTTACTCACACCTTCTTGTCAACTGTCTGTAATGGGCCACTCTCTTACCACTTCAAAAGTTATTTTTCCTCCCTTGGTATCCTGCTGTTAATTGATTTATCTCGTTAGACTGACCTCACACTTGGTAAAGCAACCACCATCCTTTCATGTATTTATACCCGCTCGTATCTTTTACTTCATACATCTGATGAAGTGGGCTGTAGCCCATGAAAGCTTATGTCAAGGCTGTATCCCCACTTTGAACTTTAGGGTACAAGAGTGGG
>NW_020681372.1:5003-6958 GCF_002925995.2 Terrapene triunguis
CCCCCTTATTGGTCCTTCGGGTCAGGTGTCAGCCAGGTTACCCGAGCTTCTTAACCCTTTACAGGTAAAAGGATTTGGAGTCTCTGTACACACAGAGCTGTTACCCTTCCCTTTATAGTTATGACAGCTTATGTGCAAATAAATTTGTTAGTCTCTAAGGTGCCACAAGGACTCCTCGTTTTTTGATGTTGTTTTTTCCCCCAGCTACCTGTTTCTACTGATCGAATCCCCCATTACTAATACCTGTCTCTTCCTAATAACTGGAGTTCCCTCCCCCGGAGAGGTATCCTCAGTGCGAGAGGATACCACAACAATATCTGGAAGGAGGGTCCCAACTATGGGATCGTTTCTGTGACGAAGTGGGGGATTTTCTTGTTTGTTTTCTTGTTTTCAGTGGGGTTTCAATGGTTTGCATGTGGAGGGGGTGGGACTCAGTTTCCCTGGGGGTTACTGGTTTAACGAGGTGAGGGGAGAGGGAGTTTGTTGTTACAGAGGACCGGAGAGGGAACGTGGGACCCCAGCCAATGGCCTGGAGGATGGATACCCCAGCGACCGGTGACCTGGTGACCCGGAGGCCCAGCTGAGGAGACACAGCCGGTTCTGGCCAGTGGGAGGACAATGGGCTGCAGAGTGAGGACCCAGTGACCTGACCAGCCGGTTCCAGCCAGAGGACAGAAGCAAGGAGAGGAGGCCCCACTTTACAACCCTGTTTACCTGGACAGAAGAAAATGGACAGAGGCGGGGCTTGGGGCCGGGATCTCAGATGCCCAGCTGGGAGCAGGGGGGCTCTGGGCTGGAGAGGGGGAGCAGGCAGAGCCCACCTGGAGGCAGAGAGACTGTAATGTGCTGGGCTGAGGGAGGCCAGGCCTGAGGCCCTGAGAGTTTCCTGTGCTGTGTTCAACCCTCAATAAACACTCCTGTGTTACACTGGCTGAGAGTCACTCCGGTCTAGAGAACAGGGTGGCATCAACCCCTTCGGGGGTGGAGGCCCCGGGGGTCCAGAACGAGTGGACTCCCTGAGGGGGCCCACGGCAGAGACAGACGTGCTAAGGCTCAGAGAGGTGCGGCTCCAGGAGGTGGAGGGGCCAACCTCGAGGGAGAGTGGACCCCTGGGAAGGGGCACCCCCCACGGACCGCACGGAGCCAAGAGTTGGCACGATCTGTGAATCCGTGACAGTTTCCCTCTGCTCCAGTTGGATGTTCTCCTGCCCTGAGCACAGAGGCTGTCAGACTGGGGATGGGACCATTCTACTGTGTCCCAGAAAGTGTCACCTATGTACCTCTCTGTCTCCCTCAGCTCCCCCAGCTCAGCCACTCTGGCCTCCAAAGCCCGTACACGGTCTCTGAGGGCCAGGAGCTCCTTGAACACATACGCCACCTGCCCACAGGGCAGGTAATCAGACATGCTGCATTATGTGCAATAAACTGGGTAGCCCCCACTCTGTTAGTGGACTTCTGCCTGTGTTACTGTTTCTCTTGCAGGAGTTGTTTTTGTTTTTGTTTGGGGCTGGGGGGTTGGCTAAGTTTAGTGTGTGCTTGTTGGGTGTATCTTCCTCTCATGCTCCCTCTAAACAACCCGGCTCATGAACTCATCTGGTTGCTTAGGAGTGGGCTTTTGAAACCCCTGTTCTCCTGAGTAGCCCTGCCCCTTCTCAAGGGACCCTAAAGGGGTCAGGGATTAAAGGACAGCAGGCCAGAGCATCGATAGGAAGCCCTCAGCCTGGCCTAGCAGCAACTAGGCTCAGTACATACACACCCCAAACAGAGCACACCACAGTCTTCAAGCACACAGCAAACAAGGAGTCAGACAAACTCACCCCAAAAAGCGCATGTTCTCGATGCCTTCTCTTGGAGAACTCCCTCGGTAATGCTCCTGCTACCTTTGCCAGGTCTTTGTTTTCTTCTCTTGTAAATACAGAGGACAACCCCCAGGATCACAGCTATTCCCACAGCTC
>NW_020681373.1:0-4085 GCF_002925995.2 Terrapene triunguis
GATTTATACCTGCCTCTGGAAATTTCCATTACTTGCATCTGAAGAAAAGTGAGGTTCTTACCCACGAAAGCTTATGCTCCCAATACTTCTGTTAGTCTTAAAGGTGCCACAGGACCCTCTGTTGCTTTTTACAGATTCAGACTAACACGGCTACCCCTCTGATACTGTGCCCTATACATCCACCGTACAGCCATCAACAGCTCAGTAATATTTCAACGTAAAGGCAACAAGAGATTTAGAAATGGACTCTTAGCCCGAAAGATCCAATCTTCTTCCATGCCTGAAACCAGCTTGCACAGCACATCTGGAGGGTGGTTAGAGAAAAGTAACCACCGGAGTTTAAAAAGAGCTTCGGGGTTTACTTTTGGGTGGGGTAGAGACGAGTGCCTCTGCCACCGCTACAAAGAGAGTGCCAAGCTTAGATTTAGACTAGCCGCTAGCAAAACAGCACGGAGGAATTGGCTCTGACTCGTCCCTTACCCAGTCGGATGCCATTCTGCGTTGCCACTCTATTGCTCTGCTCCTGCAAGAAGTTGTCCTGGGATTTGCTCTGTTTGGGTTGTCTCCAGAAGCACTGCATGGTCCAGCCTGGGATTCAGGGAGAGGCACTGGGTGCTGGAGGGGACTGGGGAGCAGTCAGCCTCCCTGGTCCTTCCCTGATCATCCAGGTTCCCCCACAGTGATTGTTGTTAAACAATGTCCCAAGCTCCAGGAAGCAAGCAACAGCAGCAGGAGAGGGAGGAGGCAGGCGGTGGGTGTGCCGATGGGATGTCTCTCCTCCCTGGCTTGTTCACAGGCTGCGGCTCAGGCAGCAGAGATTGGAGGAGAAGTGACAGCAGCTCCCCGGGTGGAGAAGGGTAAAGTCGCCGCGCAATTAAACTCTTTGTGCGTCATCTCCCGGGGAAATAGCTTCCCAGATGTCGCTCCTGCCGCCCAGCCCCTGCTCGGGGCTTGTCAGCTCAGCGTGATCAGCGATGCAAAGGATGGTCTGTTGTAGCGACCCTGACAACGTCGACAGCTCTGCTTGTTCCGAGGAGCTTGTAGGCTAGCAACCCCTGTTGGTGAAGTGAAGCGGGGCTAAGGCATTTCCTTCAGCGTGTGAAAATAGGGTTAAAAGAGTCCAAATGTGCTTGTGAACTGCATTTTGTACAGTGGCACTGGGACAGTTTGTATAGTGGGGGTGCTGAGAGCCATTACACAAAACTGTAAAACCCTGCATATGATGGAAACCACTTCAAGTCAGAGGTTGCTACCACCCCCCAGCACCCCTATCCTAGCACCCCGTGTTTGTATCAGTTGTGGTTAATGCACTAGACTGGGGATCTGGGTTCAGTTCCCAGTTCTGCCAAAGACTTCCTGTGTGACCCCAGGCAAGTCACTTACTCTGTGGCTCCATTCCCCATCTGCAAAACTGGGATAATATTTCCCTTCTCGTGCCCTTTGTCTGTCTTATCTACTTGTACTGAGAGTTCTTTGGGTCACTTACCATGTGTTTGTACAGTGCCCAGCACAATGGAGCCATGATCTCAGCTGGGGCCTCTAAAGACTACTGAAATATAAGTCATAAGACAGGCTCCCAAAGAGCAGAGCATCTTTCTTTTCTAAATCCTGGAATCCTGGCTGCCACTTTTAGAGGTGAGGTCTTAGCTACACTAGCCTTGTTTCCCTAAAATTTCCTGCTGTTACTGCCCCATGCGCAGCTCCCTGTATGGGTAACAAGGAGAGGAGCAGTGCTGCCTAGTGGATAGAGCACTGACTGAGTCTCAGGACAGCTGGGTTCTGTCACTGTCCTGCTGCGTAACTTGGGGGAAGTTACTTCACCTCTCTGCATCTTTGCTTCCCCAATTGTAAAGTGGGGGCAGTGATACTGACCTCCTTTATATCAGGCTTTGAGATCCAGTGGTGATAAGAGTAAGTTACTATTCATTTCTAACCCTGGTTTTAGTCTGTCCATAAGGAGTCTAAGCCAGTCATTGGTTTTTAGATCAAAACTCCAAGTGGCAGAGAAAAGAGTTTCTTTACTATGCGGGGGGGGGGCACTTTAACTAGTGCCACTACATTCTGTCCGTTCTCAGTACACCTTTCACGGGAACCATACGTCAAAACTCATGCGTCAGCATAGAGAATCTGGCTCCTTTGATCAAACCCAAAGACATGATCAGAATCATTTGCCACTGCCCTCTGCGGAGTTTAATAGTGAAATGCCTTGGTTATCAGTGAGAGCCACTGATGGGTCTTGGAACTGCAGTAAACAAACAAGATTTTGTCATATTTAGCCAATGTGATTGCAAACCACAGACAAATAACTGGAGGATAGGGGAAATGCATTCTCTGGCTAGGAAGTTACTGACCATTTTAACCAGGGAGTAGACAGGTTAAAGAGGGAAATTTCTCACTTATAAGTACATAATTGTTTTGTTTTTTTACTCTTCACAGATGTGTAAGGGCTTGCCCCTGCAGAGTGTTCTCTGGCAAGGCTCCCATTGGGAGTTATGAACTCTAGGGAGAAATCCTACCTTGGCCTGGAGATGGACTGGATGATCTAATAGGTCTTATAATATCTATGGACTGCAAGACGGGGCTCTGAACAGCACTTGTAATTCACACAGCATGGCACTGGTTACCAGCCTAATTAAACAGAAAAACAAAGCACCATAGCATAGCGCCAATCACCTGGCAACGCTGGCAGTTTGCTTCCTTTAACATGTCTTTCTGACCTGGCAGCAGCTAGTGTCACTCCCCTAGGGCTCCAACTTGGAGCACACGGAACATCTCTGTTTTATGTTCTTACCAGCACTAATTCATTTTTAAACAATGCAGGTTGCTCAAGTGCAAGATCTACCTGATCTTCAAGACTGTTCTGAGTAAAGAGCTGTCCCCCTTCACTGAAGTTCCACAAACCTTCTGGAGGAGTACGGGCATTTACCCAGGTTAGGCGGATCACAAACACAGCAATGTGCAAGCTAGATTTTACTTTGGGGCTTCGGAGACAGGAAACTCTGTTTGGTTTTAAAACAAAGGTGAAGGCTTTGGGCCAGAAAGCCTTGCTTTGGGAATCAACAGATCTTTATTTCACTGGAGTTTGGGGTTACATAAAGGTGACATATTTTACAAACGATGCATATATCTTCCTGATGGTGAGAGGATGACATTATGTGTTATACATTATTACCTAATCACAATATGTGTTACATGATATCATGTTACATTCCAGAGTTGGCTGCACTTCAGTGCGGAAGGGAATGATTCCTGTGTATATGTTACAGGCCAGATTCTCCTACCCTTACTCACACTGGATAGTACCTTGCTTGGATGCCAGTCCTCGAAACGCTTCCGCAACCATGCAACTTTACCCATATGAGCAATCTCATTGAAATCACATGAGATTACTCGTGTGACTACAGTTTTCCATGTACATAAGTATCTGCAGGATCAGGCCTTAGAGAGCAGTCCCACTGATTTCAATAGGGTTACTCATGCAGTAAAAAGAACAGGAGTACTTGTGGCACCTTAGAGACTAACAAATTTATTTGAGCATAAGCTTTCGTGGGCTACAGCCCACTTCATCGGATGCATGTAGTGGGAAATACAGTAGGAAGATATATATACACACAGAGAATATGAAACAATGGGTGTTACTATACACTATAAGGAGGGTGATCAGTTAAGGTGAGCTATTATCAGCAGGAGAGAAAAAGAACTGTTTGTAGTGGTAATGAAAATGGCCCATTTCCAGCAATTGTCAAGGAAATGTGAGGAACTATGGGGGGGATGTGAGGGATGCAGTAAGGCACTACTCATTGTAAGGATGGCAGAATCTTGTCCCAAAGTTAGCAAAGTACTTAGGCCCAGATCCTCAGGCCTAGGTGCCTTATTTCAAAGGGAATTAGGTGCCTAAATATCTTTGAGGAACTGGGCCTTAGATGCCAAGGAAGTGAGCACTTTAGATGGAGAGCACTTTAGATGGGGATCCTAGAGACAGTAAAAAGGAAATGATCTAGGGATTCTTTGGAATGAAAAGGAATATATATGTATAATAATAATTATACATACAGCTCACAGCTTCAAAGCATTTTCCAAATATA
>NW_020681374.1:0-3262 GCF_002925995.2 Terrapene triunguis
ATGACAGCTGGCTCTGCAGTCCTTGCCCAGAGCAGCTCTCTGCAGAGGGCCTGGTGCACAGCAGGTAGGGAACAGCCAAGCTGCTAGGGATGGGAGCTGGGCTTCCTGGCAGAGTCCAGCATCTGCAAGGAAGGGATTCCCCACAGAGGGGCAACATAATCTCCCACAGAGGGGGAGTCTCCCCCTGAATCTTGATTTAATCCTATGGCCTCTTCCCACCTCTGCCCACCCCACCCCCAAATCAGAGCAGCTCCAGCTACCGAAGAGAGCAAAAACCAGAGGCCTTCCTGGCCCTTGGGACACAGGAGTAGGTTGATGATCTACCTGGATGTGAGTTTTGGCCTTCCCCAGGCCCATGCTCTATACTCCCTTCAGGGCAGCGCACAGGAGCCCCCAATGGACTGCTCCACCCTTGTGTTTGTCCCTACTTCAGTCTGCTTCATCTCTGTGCCAACTGTTTCCTCCTTCACCTCCCTGAAGCACTCGGCAGGGTGTGTGTGTGGACGATCAGCATGGTCCCCTTAAAAGCCCAGTCACCACTTAACCAGGACAAGAAGAACTTGACTCTACCCAAGCTCATTCTCTGCTCTGCCTCTGCCTCCCCAGGAGGAACACTCCTAACCCAGAACCCCTGCAGCAGCAGATCCTACAGCCAGTTGGAGCCAGCCCGCCTCACCCCACCTGGTGGTGGGAGGGGAACAGGAGAAAGGACAAAAGAAGTAAGAGATGAAGAGAAAGGAAGGAGGGATAGTGGAAAAGGTAAAACAGAAAGGACAAACCCTAATGTCCCCAGTGATATGGGACAAAATCCCAGGTGGCGAATAAAATTCTGCCACCTTAAACTAGTATTTTCCATGCCTAGAATTCAGTTGGATCAGACTCAACAGGTTCCAAAGCTCTCGGAGGTTCTTACCTTCTCAACAGGGACATCTGTTTTCTAGTAAAATCAGTAAAAGGAAAGGAGACAACTCAAAAGAGGTTCCTCCTCGCGCTAACGTACGTGAACCCTAATACTCTCTCAGTCCTCAAAGAGAGACCTCGAGAAGGAGACTTGCTGAAGTAAAGCCACAGAGGTCTCTGAGGTTTCCCTGGCCCTGAGCCCTGTCCTGCCTGCCTGATGTCAGCATCTCTCTGTGAGGTCACCACCTCCCTACCACCTTTCACCAATAGGCTGAGGTCCTGCAAAAGGCCTTTGTGATGTCACTGCCATAACCACCCATCCCCTGAAGTGCTAATGTCCTGCCGCTGACCAGACACATTGGAGGTTTGAGCTACTCCCTGTGGATCACCCCACTCAATGAGTGTTCATTCTAGGAAGCAAGCCGGCTAGACAGTAAAACATCAGAGGCTGTTCCCAATGCTACACTCAGTTTTTCCAAAATTAGTAGACTTTATGGCCAGAAGAGACCTTTAGAGCATCTAATCTAACCCCCTGCATATCACAGGCTTCCTATGTAGAACAATAGTTACTTTTTGGGCAAACACATTCTAGAAAGGCATCTAGTCTTCATAAAATGACATCAATGAAATTAAGTGATGGAGAATCCACCAATTTCACTTTTAGTGAGTGCCAGGGGGCTCCATTTCCCCTTCCACTAGCTCCCCATTTACAGTGAGCCAGAGCAGTACCTGCAGCACGGAGCGGGAGTTGCTGGTGGCCTCAGAGGCACAGCCCCTGCAGTGCCTCAGGCACCTGGCGCAAGTGCCGGATGATGCCGAGCTGGTGCATCACTTTGGCCGTGACGTCCTCCTGCTGCAAGGGAACGAGAACCTGTCAGAGACTCAAACGCCCCGAGGAATCAGGGGAAATTAAGGGCATCTGGAACCAGCAGCATTTCCACACAGCACCTGCCCACCACTGAGGGATGGATTCACCTCCTGACCCCCAGAATGGAGATTGTTCTCCTTTCTAGCAACCTCCAGTTGCAACCCCTCTCCTTGTACGGTGAGCTCCTGCCACCTCCGCCTCAGTGCCCTTGACAGCTGATCCACCTCCAAACCACAGCTTGAGTTTCAGAACCCTCTCCTCCCACCCCCACCCAGGTTGGGCAGGGAGGGGGCTCTAGCAGGGGGGGCAGGAGGGATTCTGGCAGCAGTGAAGTGGGTTGCGGGGAGGTTGAGATCTTGCCCCAAGTCATCCCAGACACTAATGCTAAGCCACAGGATCGCAGCATCTAGTGTCAGTGGGGTCCAAGCACTATTTCAACCCCACATTTTTGGATGTACCTCCCACAATGGGAGATGAAGAGTACCCCCAGCAACACACACACACACACCCCTCCTGGTGGTGGGAGGGGAACAGGAGAAAGGACAAAAGAAGTAAGAGATGAAGAGAAAGGAAGGAGGGATGGAGGAAAAGATAAAACAAAAAGGATAGGTCCCAAACCTCTCGGAGGCTCTTACCTTCTAAACAGGGACGTATGTTTTCTAGTAAAACCAGTAAAAGAAAGGAGAAAACTCAAAAGAGGTTCTTTCTCATGCTCTGGAGCTGCTCTCAGATGTTTTTGAGAGCAGCCTCCTCTGTGGCCACCTCCACCCATTCTTCCTCCTCGTCCTCTGAGTCCCTGGGGGTCCCTGCACCAGGGAGAGAAGTGGACAAGGTGACGCCCGCTGCCACTCGGGGGAAGGACAGGGGCATGGTGGGGCAATGTGACCCCTTCCCACCTCCGGGACCCAGGGCAGATTGTGCCCCACATTCCCCCCTCTCAGTGATGCCTTCAGCCGCCAACTCCTTCAGGAGACAATAGGAAAGAGACCACCCACACTCTCCTGGACTCCCTGGGATGCCTTCCCCTCCCGCCACCCAACTGGAGCATCAGCCACCAAAGTGGCAGCATCTAGTGTCAGTGGGGTTCACGTGGCTCAGACCAGACACCTGGGCTGGGGACTCGCCCCCATAGCACTGGTCGAGTGCGTGGCCCAGGGTGTTCACAGCCCCCTCCTCAGCCCTCCCTGAGCCCAGCCTGGCTCCTCACCTAGAACAAAGCAGCAGCGCCCATCAGCCTCGCTGCTGCCTGAGTCCCAGGTGCTGCTGCTGTCCCATGGGGAGCGGGCCGAGCTGCTGGTGCTGCGACAGGGATCCTCCACCTCCTGCCGTGGTGAGGCTGGAAGGCCCTCAGGGACCGGGCAGGGCGATGCCTCCTGCTGGGAACCGGGGCTGGGCTCTTGGGGCCGGTGCTTCCCACACAACAAGCCCCACAGCCATCCTGCCCGGATCCCCTTCTGGGCTGGGTCCTGCCTGCCCAGCCGCATTCTGGGCCAG
>NW_020681375.1:0-1169 GCF_002925995.2 Terrapene triunguis
CTGCGATCTGCCCCCCCACCCCCACCCCAGGCCACCTTTTGCTTTTAGCTGGTCCCCTTTTGATAGTTGATACAAACCCAGTCAAAGAGGGACTGAGTCTGTCCCTCGGCCTGTCAGCAGAGGGCGCTCCTACATGAAGGCTGCCCCCCACGCCAGGCTGCACCCAGCCCTGGGTCAGCTGCGTGGGGTATGTCCCCCCAGCCTGGAGCACTAGGAGCTGGAGGAACACACTTGCACTGCCCCCAAGGCTGATGGACTGGGTGGGACCTGCTAGGCCTTTCCCATGGCTGACCCCTGGGGTCCTGCGCTGGCCCCCCTTGTGGGTTGCGGGTCTCTCACTTCACTGGTCTTTTCAAATGTTATGCCCCATTCTACCCCCCCCCCCCCCCCGCACCTCCGGCAGGCACGTGGCGAGCGCTATGGGGCAGTGGCTAATCTGTACCCGTGTCCGTGATTGGCATGGGAACGTGGCATGCTGTATCACGGGGGACAGCCCCGGTCCCATTTGCAAAGGAGTCTTCTGTCCACCTCGAGCTCTGGGGCCGGGGAATTGGGAGGGAGGAGCAGTTTGATGGCTTGTTTATTTACTTTTCCTAACGTCGTTCATTAATTAGTTAATGTCTGCGCTGCGCTCTGCAGAGGAAAAGTGCTCTGTCAGCGCATTATGAGCCCCCTTCCAGTGTGGCCTCCCCAGGGGGCCAGAGCTTGCCTCCCACAGACTGGGCACTAATTCGCAAGGCCCCCAGCTCGGTGGGCTGTGAATCACTTCTCTCTCCAACAGCACTCTGGGCAGGGGGGAGGGGGAGGCAACAGGGGTGGTTTGGGCAGAGAGTTGAGTCCCTCTCTGGTCCCGTGGCCAGAGTACGAGGTCAGATTGATACACGACCTACAGAGAGACCCAGGGCCGCACAGCCCCTCACAGTGCTTTGGGTTGCTTGTCCCCGAGGAGGCTCCCAGGCAGTGTGACTGGTCCTGTGGGTGCATGTAGGAACAAACTGCTGAGCTCACATAGCCAGTATGGAGTGGTGCTGGGCCAGCACTTCAGGGACTGAGCAGGTATCGGGAGGCCAGACAGAGCCGGCTCTGGGCTGGTGGTGTCAGGATGGAGTGAGCCCTGGGACAGGGCGGCTGGGATGGAGCAGGCTCTGGGCTGGCACTGCCATAGTGGA
>NW_020681376.1:0-4194 GCF_002925995.2 Terrapene triunguis
GCCGTGGCAGCAGCAGCGGAGGTGAGCTAGGGCGGCCGGGGCACATTTTTAGGGGCGGCATTCTGGCGCCAGCCATGCCGCCCCTAAAAATGTGCCACCCCAAGCACCAGCTTGTTTTGCTGGTGCCTAGAGCCGGCCCTGCCTGCCCCCTGGAGTGCTGCTTTACCGCGTTATATCCGAATTCGCATTATATCGGGGTAGAGGTATATTTACAGTTATTTCTACTCTTGGGTTTAAAATTTTAATTGGCTTTTTATATTAGAATTAAATTTCCATAACTAAAATGGCTTCAGATACAAGATTAATTGTTTTCACAATTGTTATTACTAATGATCAGCAAAAAAAAGTAAATGACAGAATGTTACACAGACAAAGGGTTAGACAAAAGTCCCACTTTACATGAGAAATCCCTTTCAGAGCTAAGCCCCAGAGCTCAGAAGCAGAAACAATGGTTGAAATCCTGGCCCCCTGGAAGTCAATAGCAAAGCTCCCATAGACGTCATTAGAGCAAGCATTTCACCCAATATTTATGAAGAGCTAGCTTTTGCCACCCTGGCTCAAAAGGTATAATACCTTACACCACAAGTAGATCTTTAAGCATTAATGAGACTTCTTGTGCCTGAGGTCAGTGTGAGTAAGGGTTTCACAATCTGGCCCAATAGGACAGCAGCATCAGGCAAGAATCCCAACACAATTCTTTTGTCATGAATTTTATGAATGAAGTACAGATTGGTGTATTTTTCAGTGATATTTCTCTCTCTCTCTTCCCCCACCCCCCATAAAATCCTTCCCTGATGAGTCACTCAAAAATGGTTTAAGCGGCAGATTGATCTCAATCTACTCAATTCAATTCAAAATGAAAGCTTGTATTCATTTTTTTTCTTTTTACTTACCAAACAAAATACAGTTTACCTTAGCTAAAGCCACCATCACAAAGTCATTGTACTGTATAACAAAGGATATAGCAGCATCTGTAGACTATAGATTTTCTACAAGAGCTGAAGTTATGATGATCCATGTTCTTTTCACATAAGTTAGTTACTTTCTATTTTAGAAGAATAAAAATAATCATTTAAACTTTATTATCATTTTAAACGGTTATAAAATAAGGTCATAGTCTTCCATGAAATCATCTCCTACTCACTTCAGTACAGGATGATAATGCTCCTAGTAGGCAAATTATTCAAAGCAGGCTAGCAAAGATAAGATGTTCAATAATCAATCCAACAGGATGCATAGCATTAATCTAACATTGCAGAGTTTGACCTCTCCCAGGTATAAATTTAAGGATCAAATTCGACCCTCAAACAGTGTCACCTACCTACATGGTGGCTTATTCTGTTCCTAATTTCAGAGTTTAAATAGCCAGATACTAAACACACTGTCAAAATGACCCAGTCACTACGGGGGATGGGTAAATAAGAATAAAATAAGATCCACAGAAGCAATTTGCCCTCAATTCAAACTAAACTCAGAGTACATTTTCTGAGATTCAAAAACTTTAGTTAACTCTTTCGTTTTTAATTATTTTCACATGCTTCTGCACTTCTGTTCCTGGAGTCGGAATTTCCAAAATGTCATTTCCTTTTCTGTGATACATACAAAATACTTGACAACAATTAAGCTCTTGGTGTGCAGAGACCACAGCCTATCATGCTGACCAGTATTATCTCATTGTTTACTTGTACTCCCCCATCAGTCTATACCCACCTGTTGACTCTTGTCTGGTATCTGGGTTAGGGCAAGGACTGTCCTTTGGTTTTGTGTTTGTACAACCAGTAGCATAATGGGCTGCTGGTCTAGAACCGGGGCTCCTAGACACCATGATAAATAAATTATAAAAACGAGAGACTTCAGATAGTTTAGATAAACTTCAATTAAGTATGCATGTTTTTGGGTGCTTATCGATGCTGAATGTCCAAAGTTTTTGAGTTTGCCTATTACTGCTCACACAATTCCTTGGCATTTGATGGCATCAGTTACCTGAAAAATAGAATTTTCTTGTGGGATAAAGGATCACTCACCTTTAATTTTTGTTTACTCATGTTTTGTATTTAAAATATCAGAGTTTGATTAAAATATGTTTTCTTCATGAGACATCTCACACGAACACATTTCCCTTACATTGCCAGGAGCAGAGGTGCACAAACTGGAGGGCACACTCCCCGTCCCTCTCTGCGGGGGGGTGCAAAGAAACTGGGATCCCATGGGTCCTGCAGGACCTGCTGCCATAATAGCGGTAGCAGGATAAAAATCGAGTGGGTATTGCAGGGCGGAGCAGGAATGGGATTGAAAAAATACTCCTCCCACACCGCAAACATGAACGCCTTGGCCAGTAGCTGCCACTCTCCAGCTGCCCAGCTCTGAAGGCAGCACCAGCAGCGGCAGTGCAGAGTAAGGTTGGCAATGCCCCGGCCAGCAGCTGCTGCTCTCTGGCTGCCCAGCTCACAAGTAAGAGATTACTTCAGGTTACAAGGAACAGGGGGAGGGGGAAGCTTGACAAATTCTGTAAATGGCAAGAGGGGCACAACTGGAGAAAAGTTTGTGCATCATTGGCCTAGAGAATGAAAACCTCTGAAATGGCTCATTATTTTATAGTTCATTTGTATCAAGTTTGCTTCAGCTGAAAAGAGCCTTTATTTATTGGTGGTAGAAATCAGCTGGCATGTTTAACTCAACAGCCTAGCTCTTCTTCAGCTCTGTGTAATCTCAAAAGCTTGTATCTGTAACCAATAGAAGTTGGTCCAATAAAAGATACTACCTCAACCACCTTCTCTCTCTAATATCCTGGGACCAACACAGCTAAATCACCACTGCATATTTGATCTTGAGCGAGTCATTAACTCTCTCTGTACCTCAGCTCCTCACAAATAAAATGGTTATAACATTTCCCTACCTCGCAGGGGTGTTGCTAGTATAATTTATTTTGTTTGTGAGATGCTCAGGTACTATGGTGACTGAGGGCTCTGTGAAAACCTAGATAGAAAATGCTACTCTTCACTGACGTTCCTTCATGTTAAACTGCAAGAAGAGGGAAAACACGGAGGAAGGACACTAAGATTTAGGTCCCAATCCTGTGTGTTACTCAGTGCCTCCTGTAAGGTATTTAGGGTCCAATTAATTTAGGGAGCTCCACAGGAGGAATATAGTGTCTTCCAAGATCAGATACCCAGTTTAATTGTCACCTACATAAAATATTTTGAGTGTCCATCAAAATATGAAATTAAGAAACAGGAAAATAAGAAATGAAACTGAGGGACTGCATCATTCTTTTCAAAGTGTACCTACTCCTTTAAGATTTTTAAAACTCGTAAGTGTTATGCAAGACAGAGTTTTCTCTACAGTAGTCTACTAAATGCATTCCTAAGTACTTTATGATCATAGGAGATCAAGCAAATGGAATTGAGCAAAACAGGGTTTTAAAAGAGATCTAGTTGAGGGATATTCAGAGTTATAGTTATCTTCAGAGATATTGCAAATTGTTTTAGAATGTAAGATTCTTGAACAGCTTGGCGCTGCAGTACAGAACTTATTTGCAGTTGTCTGTGGGTCCATTAAATATAAAGTGTTGCCTGCATATCAGGATAATTTAAAATGATGCTTCCTCAAACTGATATTTGCTTTAGGGTTTCTGCCAGCAACAGTGGGCACAAAATATTCATAAAGTCATTGTTCAAAACAACATAAGGTTTATTGTAAAACAGCAGCAATGAGACAGCCACATAGAGGAACCTATTTTTAGCTGGGTTGTAGTCTGACAGTTGTTTGCAGGCTCAATTTGCACCTCAGTTTTTGTTCCTATAAAATTAATTGCAGATGTAAATCTGAATAATTGCATTCCCATCTCTCCAACCTGCACCTGCAGTCAAGAAGACAGAAGGACAGCTACTTGCAGTGGAATGATGGTAACAATCCATGGTTGCAACATGCACTTGCAAACAGAGTTGCTTCCCTTCTGAAAATGTATCACTACATATCAGACCAAGGATCATTTCAGTTAGTTTACATTTTATTTCACACACATCCACACCGGGACACCAATGCTAGAACTCTGAGGACATACCTTGAGATACATTTAGGGTTACCATACGTCCGGATTTTCCCAGACATGTCCGGCTTTTTGGGACTCAAATCCCCGTCCGGGGGGAAAGCCCAAAAAGCCGAACATGTCCGGGAAAATCCGGCGCCGCTGGG
>NW_020681377.1:0-3808 GCF_002925995.2 Terrapene triunguis
CCCTTTATTCTTCTGCTGTCTCGCTCTGACCACCGTCGCCCTCTGTCGGTTCAATGAGAGTGCCACACGCATTGCTTCCGACACACACAGACTCACACACACACCTCGCACGCAAAACCTCACCAAGGAGTCAGATGCACCTGCTGGTTCCCTGCACTCCTGCTGTACAGAATCCAGTCACAAGGAAAGCTTGTGGGGCCAGAGCTGGCAGGGAGTCCGGTGCTGGAGTATTTAACCTACAGTGACGGCACTTGGAGGAAAGATGCTGAACGAGTGCCAGTTAAACATTGGGAGCTCAGGTTCCAGTCCCCTCACAGGTCAGTCCATCGCTCTAGGCAAGGGGCACATCTGAATTCTCAGCTGGCTCAGTCTAGCTGCGTAGTTCTTGTTTACACCCAGTCAGATCTGAGGCCTGTTTCGCACCCTGTGTTTGAGGAGACTGTCATAAACCACTCTCTGCAATAGCAAATGCAGGAGGCCGTGTTATTGCTCCTGCCCCAGCACAGCCAGACAACGAGGGAAATGGGCTATATGTGAGGGTGGGACTCCCTGCCCTTGGCCAAAGACCAGCACCTCTCTTTGACCTGTCCCTCAGGAAGCGTTTCTTTCAGCAGGGAGCCCTAGAGCTCAGTGGCTGGAGCGCTGCGGTTGTCACTGACGCTTGGGGAGCTCCAATATCACTGGGCTCCTCTGCCAGCAAGTCAAACGAAAGGAATGATTTCCTCATGTGACAATCCTGGACTTGTGTGAGGGGGTGTCCACACTGCACACTGGGCCTGTCTCTGTGTGGCCTGGGCTTGGTGACTTGTGTTGCCAAGCCGATGTTTGAGCATCCAGACTGCAGTGGAAACTCAGGCCTCAGGCTGTGTCTATCCTACCACAGTAAGTCGTCCTAAGTGACGCTGCTCCAGCTACGTGAATAACACAGCTGGATTCGACGTAGCTTAGGTCGACTTACTGCTGTGTCTACTCTGTGCTGGGCCAACGGGAGACTTACCTTACTCCTGGCGTTCCCGGTGTAGTCCCAGAGTCGCCCGGAGAGCGCTCCGCTGTCATTTTAGTGGGTCTTCACTAGACCCCCTCACAGCTGTGCTGCGCATCCACCCTGCACTACTCAGCTCCGAGTCAGAAATTCAGCTCCTGTGGGGTGTGTCACCCTCCTCAGCTCCCCGAGTCCCCAGTGATTTCTGTGATCACTTGTCTCCAGCCTGTTTGTGTCCATAGGCTCCCCGCGGGGAGGCTGTGAGTGGTCTAGTTACAAGCTCCGATTGCTCAGGCCTGTCAGGGAAGGCGAGCTCCGGGGTACATTGACACTGGAGATCCCTCGGAGGAAGCACAGGCCGTGGGTATAATAGGCGGGGAGGCTAAGCCTGCCCTAGCACAGCCGCCGACCAGGCCCCGGATGCCTGGGCCCCGGTGGCCCCTCCTGTGCTCCATCTCTTCCTGTATCTGCTTCACCCCTTCTCTCAGCCCCCATCGCCCACCGCTGCCTGGCTGAGTTCCCCCTCTCCTGCACTGAACGCCCCCCTCTGTGGGGTCCCTGCCGCTCACCGTGTGCCTGCTCTCCTCCACCCCCTCCCCCGCTTCCCCATGGGTCAGTCCTGGGGCTGGTTTTATTCAACATCTTCATTAATGATCTGGATGATGGGATGGATTGCACCCTCAGCAAGTTCGCAGCGGACACTAAGCTGGGGGGGAGAGGTAGATACGCTGGAGGGTAGGGATAGGGTCCAGAGTGACCTAAGCAAATTAGAGGATTGGGCCAAAACAAATCTGATGAGGTTCAACAAGGACAAGTGCAGAGTCCAGCGGAGGGCAACAAAAATGATTAGGAGGCTGGGGCACATGATGTATGAGGATTGGCTGAGGGAACTGGGCTTATTTAGTCTACAGAAGAGAAGAGTGAAGGGGGATTTGATAGCAGCCTTCAACTACCTGAAGGTGGGGGGTCCAAAGAGGATGGATCTAGACTGTTCTCAGTGGTGGCAGAAGACAGAACAAGAAGCAATGGTCTCAAGTTGCAGTGGGTGAGGTGTAGGTGGGGCCGCCGGCGGGCGAGACGCACTGCGAGGAGAGCAGAGCTTGGCTGCCAGTGGGTGCTAAGCACCCACTAATTTTTCCTTGTGGGTGCTCCAGGCCCAGAGCACCCATGCAATCGGCGTCTATAATCCCCTTCCCCAAAATCAAAATTCCTAGAGATTTTGGGTGAGTCTCTCAGTGTTGTTAAAGTTACTAACTTTTCTGTGTGTCTCTCTCTGGGTGGGTGTCCAGGTGCGTTTATGTATAAGTTTATTGTGATGTCACGTATCCCAACAGCAAAGAATGTTCTGCTTCAGCATTCTTGCCCTGCCTTCAGTCTGCCAACTGACTTGGTTGACAACGGCTGGTGACCCTAGGAGCTGCTGATAGACGCGTACTATCCATCTGTCAACAACTTCTTGAATCAGCTATTTCCACAGGTTTTTGAAAGATGAGTTTTTACAGAAGGTAATTCCCAGATTCTTTTCCTGCTCCTTAGATGGCACATGACAGCTTGGTGCCTCCTTCTCCTAGGGCAGGGGTGGCCAACCTGTGGCTCCGGAGCCGCATTTGGCTCTTCAGAGGTTACTATGCGGCTCCTTTCATAGGCACTGACTGCGAGGCTGGAGCTACAGATGCTAACTTTCCAATATGCTGTGGGGTGCTCACTGCTCAACCCCCTGCTCTGCCCCAGGTCCTGCCACCACCCCAGCCCTTCCCCCAAGGCCCCTGCCCCTTCCCCCGAGCCTGCCATGCCCTCGCTCCTCCCCCCTCCCCACCAGAGCCTCCAGCGCACTGCAAAACAGCTGATTGCGGCGGGTGGGAGGAGTGGGGAGGGAGGGGGAGGCGGTGATTGGCGGGGCTGCTGGTGGGCGGGAGGTGCTGGGGGCTGGAGGGGGGTAGCGGATGGGGGGCTGCTGACATATTCCTGTGGCTCTTTGGCAATGTTCATTGGTAAATGCTGGCTCCTTCTCAGGCTCAGTTTGGCCACCCCTGTCCTAGGGACTGGTGGGGGCCAGCGTTGCAACAGTCAGTTCTCAACGTTCCGTTTTGATTTGAATGTGGGCATCTTTCAGTTCCCCTTCTGCGTCAGCCTTCCACGTTCTCTGGAGGCAGATTTCCATGATTTGATCTTTCAGCAGACGAGTATGGGTGAATTTCCATGGGTATAACCTAAAGGGAAGATAACAAAACTCGTGTAGAATTTAGATTGATATCTCCATAAATAGTATTTCCCTTGGAGTTGCCCCAATGCACTCCTTGCCTTCAAGTTGTGAAGCTAAACCTTTTGTCTCATGTAATGATTGTCTAATGTACGTGTATTGAGACAATATCTATCTCAGAGTTTACATGATTGAAACACACATAAATGAGCTCAAATAATGCAGAAGAAATAAATCTTAAGCTATTGAAAGTGATACAGCTCCACTCCCATCCCCTGGCTGTCATCTTGGCAGTTCTCTCAGAAATAATCTCATGGAGATAGACTTCAAAACTCTCTACAAATTCTGCTATGCCCCCATTGGGCTATATACAATAGATGTGTAAATTCCCCCCTGCAATTCCTTTCCAGGAAAGGGGTTTAAATAAACTGTAGCGTACATTTATCATGGGTCTCGGTGTGATTTCTTTGTTATTGTGTTGGTGGCCCAACTTCTGACTGGATGTTATAAATAGTGTGGGAAATTCTTCATTTAAAGTTTACTGATTATTTTCCCCATGCTAATAAATTCCAGATTTTCAAATAGTTGAGAATAAGTCAACATATTTGCAGCTGCTAATCCATCCT
>NW_020681378.1:0-1241 GCF_002925995.2 Terrapene triunguis
CCTAGACATGCATTATTCTGAAGTTGCTTTCTTGTCTACCAGAGACCCCACTGTCCATATGATGCTCCTATGACTATTGGGAGGCATTCAGTGCCCACCAGTGAAGTTACTAGAATTTGGTACTTTATCTATGCTACTACTTTATCTATGCTTTAAATGGAAGTATAAAATAAAGGACATTTAAACCTTAACCTGCTTTAATTTCCCCAATGCTCTTGGTTCTTACCGTCACATCTTGTCCAGTGTTCTATGCAATACTCCAATGCAGCTCCAACTACAACTCGCTGCAGTTAAATTCATCATGTTTATTGGATTTCCCCGTCCTGGCTTAGGGAACATCACAAATTCTGCAACCAAGTGAAAAACCTTGGTGTGCTATCTCTTTTTGAAAAATTGAAGTCACTCTATTCCCTTATGCCTATGTGAGGAGGAACTATTTATTTATTTATTGGCTATCTTCGAAAACTAATGAGTATAGAATTCAGCCATAGTAAAATCACTTTACTAAAAGTAAACCCAGTATTGAATAACAATGTATTACAAACTTGGTAAAATGCTAATTCATACTAAAACTCCCAGATTCCAGCGCCACTCAGGTTTGGCCCAGCTGTCATGATGACAGCAGCCTGGGTAGGCAGAGGCAGATTAGGGGTTTGTGGGGCCCCTACATGGAGGGCCCCTTCCATGGCAGGAGTGCTGGGCAGGTGTATGTAGTGGGTCGGGGTACAGGTGCACCCATTTTTCTGGGGGGCCCCCAATTGGCCAAGCCCCTGGGCAAGGGCCCTGTTGAGTCAGTGGCTAATGTGCCATTGTGGGTAGGCCAAATCTGAGTGGCACTGCAACCCCATGAGCCAGGTCACAACTCCACTCACACAAATTTGGTCCAGTCGAGGGGCAGGGGCCAAACCGTAGTGATGTTACAATCCTGGAGGTTGCAACGACTGAAGCAGAGAGACCAGCTCAGCCAGCCCCTTGGCACAGGAACTGCAGGAACCACCACTGTGGGGTGAGTGCCAGGTAGGGCCCAACCCTCCTGGGATACAGGAACTGACCAACACCACCCCAGGGCCTCCATGCACACACTATTTACTGGGTCACAACAGGCCATAAACATTTGCAAATGGGTCCTCAGCCCAGAAAAGGTTAACCACTGGATTAGACCTTTGGCTTGATCTGCCATAGTATTTGCTATATTAGGGGGTGCAAGTTAGCATATCCCTTTTTCTTTTTCCCATTAAGGT
>NW_020681378.1:1251-2089 GCF_002925995.2 Terrapene triunguis
ACCATATATTTCCCAGCACAGACAGGTTGCCCAAGGACACCTGCTTGCTTTCTCTTCAGAGGGTTTTTAACAGGTATAATTGCTACTGTTATACGTACCTCATAGTTCTTCCTATGCAGGTCTACCTTATTTTTAAGTTTAAAAAGCATTACAGACTCTGTATCCTGGGCTGACAAAAAGTGAGTAGAGTTTTGCTAGAGACAGAATCTTTGGTTCTTTTTTGGTTACATTTTACTGAGTCTAGACACACACAGACTAATTCCAGTTTTATTTCTTTCTAGCAAGATCATGCCCTCACCCTGGAGAGCCAGAAAATGGCAGACTTGTTGTTCTAACAGATCTCATGTTTGGTGCAACAATAAACTTCATCTGTGAAGAGGGGTGAGTAATGGGCAGCTTGTGCTGATAGATTTAGGTTTTTAATTCCCAAAGGGACCATTATGATTATCTAGTCTGACCTCCTGTATAACACAGACCAGAACATTTCACCCACTGATGCCTGCATCAAGCCCATATTTGTATTTGAGCTAGAACATATATTTTTAGAAAATTCCAACCTTGATTTGGAGATTTCACCACATCCCTAGGTAGGTTGCTCAAATAGTTAATTACCTCCACTGTTAAATTCAGGCTACACACAAGGCACAAATCTCATTTCAGCTTCCAGCTGTTGGATCTTTCTATGCCTTTTTCTGCTAAATTAAAGAGGCCTCTTTGAAATCTTCTAGCCCTACAGGTACTTACAGACTGTCCATGATCAAGTCACCTCTTAACCTTCTCTTCAAAAAGCGAAATAGGTTGAGCTTCCTCCAGATTTTCCCAGCCTCAAATCATCATT
>NW_020681379.1:0-1613 GCF_002925995.2 Terrapene triunguis
TGCAGCTCCCTGAAAATCCCCTACCTGAGCTGGCTCCATCACAGCCAGTTCCCTTCCCTGTCCCCTGGAAGACGGGAGGATCTGGAGCGAAATGCGGACGTAATTCCACAGCCTGTCAGGGCGAGAGGGGCGATGGGGAAGGTTTCAGAAGGATTTTGAGTCCATTTCACACCCCGATTCCCCCCAGGCTCTCTCCCTGCAGACAGATGCTCTGGACTCTGCCATGCTGGGAAAACCCTCAGTCACTTTATTACAACACAGACCCGGCCCCTCCCACCAGCACTGAACCCCTGAGACACTTTTAAACCCCCCCAGGGACAGAGTCTCTGAGAAAAATGCTAGAAAAGAGCAGAATCATAGGAGCCATTTTGGGGGATTTCCCCTGACATTGGCCCCGAGGGCAGCATATCCCCCCAGCAGCGCGGGGACTAGGCAGAGGCAGGATCTGGCTTTTCCTCTGTCAGCTCCTCCTCTTGTTCCCAGGAGAGTCAGTCGGCCCAAGGGTGATGCAGGGAATGGATCCGGGCAGGGCTGGGAACCTCCCTCCTCACTTACTGCTCCTGCTGCCCCTTTCGGTCTCACCATTCCCCTTCCTGTCTCCGTCCCTCCCCCCTCTGCCTGGGAGAACTGGTGCCTGTCCCGTTCCCATGGGTGTTGGCTCTCCCGTGTGAGCCTGGCTGTGTCACTGAGGGCAGCACTTTGGGGACCCGCAGGCACGGGGGAGCCCCTCCCCCTCCGGTAAAAACTCACCAGCAGGTCCCTGAAAGGGGCACCTTGTGCAGAGTCACTTTCCTGCCCGGCCCCAGCCCTTCCCCCCGAGTCTCTCCCCTCACCTGAAGGCTCCGGCTCAGAGGTTGCTGTTGGCAGAGCCCGGGGCTGCCCCAGGGGCTGGTTCTATCCACCAGAGAAAGCTATCCATTTGTCCCATCCCCCGTCTCTTCTCCCCCCCCCCCCCCTCGCAGTTGAACACAGAGGGGGGTTAATAAAGGTCTCTCCTTGGCAAAGACCCCGCTGTGGGAACAGCAGCTGCTCAGTCTGGGACCCAGATCAAAATGCAGGAGGCAGCATCAACCCAATATCATGGGTAAGGCTCCCTTAGAGTCATGGATATTTTTAGTAAAACTCATGGACAGGTCACAGGCTGTAAACAAAACTTCACGGCCCATGATCTGTCCACGTCTTGTACTATACCCCTGACTAATTCTTGCGAGTGCTGTGGGTGCTCGTGGGGGGGGGGGGCGGGGGCCGGGGGGTGGGGGGGGCGGGGGGGGGCCGGGGGGGGGGCCGGGGGGGGGGGGGCACCGGAGGTGCTGGGAGTTAGCAGCGGGGGGGGGGCTCTGCAGGAGGCGGTCTAAGGGGCGCTGTGGGTGCTCGGGTGGGAGCAGCCCAGGACCCTGCTAGTGCTGTGGGGCGGGGCTGGCTGGGCTCGCAGATTCCCTACCCGGCTTCTCAGAAGCGGTGACATCTCCCTCCCTAAGCTTCTGGCTTCCATGACCTCCCATGACAAACTCGCAGCCTTAATCATGAGCAGACAGAGACAGACACTAGCCTCCTCTGCCTTAGCAGTAACCAGCCCCCCCATATGAGGACAGTTCAGCAGCTGTGGATTTCAT
>NW_020681380.1:0-2249 GCF_002925995.2 Terrapene triunguis
TGGTCCTCCTGACGCCACCTCTCCTCCCGTTCCATGACTGCTCGGTGCATTTGTGACAAGTTCTCCCTCCACTGTGTCTGCTGGGCTGCCTGGGCTCGGGAGCAGCCCATTAGTTCTGAGAACATGTCTTCACGCGTCTTCTTCTTCCTCCGCCTAATCTGCGCTAGCCTCTGGGAGTGTGCTGACAGGCTGGGTTGGGAGACAGTCGCAGATGTGTCTGTGTGAATTGTAAAAAGGGAGTGAATTCCTGAGACAGATAAATTAAGTTGTGCACAAAGAACCTAGTCTTTCTCTGTGAACAAGACCATGCACTGCACCTCTCACATGCGCACTCAGGACAAGGTCGAATTTTCGGCCCTCGCCTTCAGTGCCTGTGGACTTGCGGTGGTCTTGGAGTGATCTGAGAAGCGTGGCTGGAGACCTGAACTTCTGTAGCAGGCAATCATGGTAAGCCGTAGACTTGTGGCTGCTTAAAACTCTATTAGTAGCACTGGCCTCCTTTCACATTGAAAGCAATGCCAGTCTCAATGCCAGCAATCAGGCAAGCATGAACTCGGCCCCTGTCCCACCCCCTCGCGGCTGTCCCAGGGAAAGATCCCTGTATGCTGCCCCTCTCCCTCCACCGCATGGCTGTAAAGCAGTCCCAATACTAACATTCCCCTCCCTAATTCAAAGCAGGGCATCATGAGCGACATCACCCTCATGAGGATCTCGGACAGCCAGAAGGAACGCATGCTGAGGGAAAGCATGCAAAAAACAGGGCCGTATGCCGCTATGCTGTGCCGCGCGATGATCCCGGAATACTTGATTGTGGCGTGGCGGGGAAACGTGTGCTACCACGGAGGGCCCAACAAGATCGCCCTACCCAGGAACCTGATGAACAGGCTGGAACTGTACCTGCATGAGACATACGAGGAGTTCTCCTATGAGGATTTCTCCTCTATCCCCAGCCATATTGACCGGATTTTCGCGTAGGTGCACTGGGACTAAAGAGTGGAGCGTCTTGGGCTGCATAATCATGAATAACCGGACATTGTAAAAAAAATTTTAAATAGTTGGGACTAAATAGTGAAGAGCCCAAGCCAGAAAAATCATGAGAAACCCTTTGTTGATATTGTAAATATTCCAGTTTTGTTGCAGATAAATGTTTATATGTTTAAAGCACTTTAGGAAATAAGCCATTTTAAATATTGTCAATAATTCAGTTCTGTTAAAAATAAATGTTTACATGTTTACAGCACTTACTGCTTGATCCTTCCCCTGATTCTGTGTCCGGGGTAAGGGATGGGGACGGTTGGTACGGGATCTCGGTAAGGGTGATGAAGAGCTCCTGGCTGTCGGGGAAATCAGCGGTGCCAGCGCTGTCGACTGCCTCGTCCTCCTCATCTCCTTCTTCATCTTCCCCGTCCGCTAACATGTCCGACGAGGAACCGGCCGCGGACAATATCCCATCCTCAGAGTCCACGGTCACTGGTGGGGTAGTGGTGGCGGCCGCACCTAGGATAGAATGCAGTGCCTCGTAGAAACGGGATGTGTGGGGCTGGGATCCGGAGCGTCCGTTTGCCTCTTTGGTTTTTTGGTTGCCTTGTCTCAGCTCCTTGATTTTCACGCGGCACTGCGTTGCTTCCCGGCTGTAGCCTCTCTCTGCCATGGCTTTAGAGATCTTCTCGTAGATCTTAGCATTCCTTCTTTTGGAGCGCAGCTCGGAAAGCACGGACTCATCGCCCCACACAGCGATGAGATCCAAGACTTCCCGATCAGTCCATGCTGGGGCCCTCTTTCTATTAGATTGCACGGCCATCTCTGCTGGAGAGCTCTGCATCGTTGCCACTGCTGCTGAGCTCGCCACGATGTCCAAACAGGAACTGAGATTCAAACTGCCCAGACAGGAAAAGGAATTCAAATTTTCCCGGGGTGTGGCTGGTCAGAGCATCCGAGCTCGGACTGCTGTCCAGAGCGTCAACAGAGTGGTGCACTGTGGGATAGCTCCTGGAGCTATTAGCGTCGATTTCCATCCACACCTAGCCTAATTCGATATTGCCATTTCGAATTTAGCGCTACTCCTCTCGTTGGGGAGGAGTACAGAAGTCGAATTTAAGAGAGCTCTATGTCGATCTAAATAGCTTCGTGGTGTGGACGGGTGCAGGGTTAATTCGATGTAACGTCGCTAAATTCGACATAAAAGCCTAGTGTAGACCAGGCCTAAGCATAGGAGGAAAGGTCTGTGTGTGTGATTCTAACTAATCCAA
>NW_020681381.1:0-7077 GCF_002925995.2 Terrapene triunguis
GGGGGGGGGGGGGGCGGCCGGAGGCTTTTTCGCCTGGGGCGGCGAAAAAGCCAGAGCCGGCCCTGGCGGCAAAAAACCTAGAGCCGGCCCTGATTCTGGAGTAGGCAAAGTTTTGAAGGTGACTGAAGGCAAATTTTGTTTCTCTATAATTGTGTTGAATCTGCAGTTACTTCTGCCTAACTAAACAGGACTGTAGCGCCTCCGACTTTTCAGAACCAACCACAACATCATTACCCTATTTCCAAGATTATAGTTCCTTCCTCCAATAAGCCATTGAAATGGTTGAATCAAACTCAGAAGAAAGAGTTGGACTTTGAGGCAATTGGACAAGAGGCAATGTGAAACCCAAATGCTTTTTAACACAAAGCTTTTTATCTTGCCTTGCCTAGCACACCAGACTTTAAAGTCAGCAAAATGGGTTAATATTTCTGAGTTTGTAATAATCTGCTAATTGTTGGCATGCCTAATTGGAAACTGGATTATCTTTAAACTGTAATAAAAATTATTTCTGCCTCCTTCTGCACTCCCTTCACTAAACTGAGAATAGTTGTGATGGTTTTTTATATACATAATCTAATAGAAACTGTTAGCATTTTACATTTCATTTCTCTACTGTTTGCTTACATTCTGTGATTTTCCATTTTATAGTGATGGAGAACATAGACACATTTTTTTAAATGTCATTTTAAATGCACATTGTTCTCTGCTATGTCTAAATAAAAGTACCATTCATAGAATCAATGTGTTTTTCCTGTGTAATGTTTCTTCTTTATGAATTTCCCAAAGTGATCATACTGTCTATGTTGTCTACCAGCCTCAAAAATATTCCTCAAATCATCTATGAGTTTGTTTGGTGACTAAAGAGAAGTGCTTATTAGAGTTATTGTTAGAGTTGTACATCTCTGACATCCTTGTCAGGAAAAGGTACTCCTCGGGAAGGATGTATATCAGAAGGCAAGAATAAGAACTCTGTGGGACAAAAAGTGGGAAACTTTGGACACACAAATCTGAATTATGCCAAACCTGGAAAGCCCTCACAACCAGAATATGTTTTTAATATTTATGATACATATTTATAATATTTTTCAAGACCTCCATTTTACTCAGTGGAGATGTCAAATCAACATTCAAATTAATACATAATTGGGAGATTTCTAATGGGAAAAGTTACTCTTACCAAACCTGAAAGCCAGATTTTTCTGGTATCAGATAAGCACTATTGGACAGCGTCAGCAATTCCAAAAGCCTCTTAGGAAAGAACATCTAAATTGTTTTTATATTCAGGAAGGGACAAATTGCACATTAAAGCCTCTGTATACTGCTGACAACTCATTAATCTTCCTATGGGGGATGCCAGTTTCACTTCTTCATGTTTCAAGTCTGCCATTTCAAGTCTAATTTGCTATATCCATTCCTATTACAAAGCACCATCAGTACAGGACTAATTACAAGCACTGAACCAGTAAGGTAGTCAACAGAGTCAATGTAGTAAACAGAGTTTACCCACTTCTCATTTGGGGAATATGCAGTTTAGGTTAGGTTACTAACTTTTTTTGTTTTGTTTTGTTTTACCATTACCCCACTGTCCTGAACCAAATTCTGTTGTAAGTTGCACTGGAGTAACTTTACAAGTTTACACTACAGTACTGTAAATGACAGAACTTACTTGGCCCCTTCTGTTTACAGATTACATTTGCCTGAGATGTCAGGTAGTACCACAAGGAACAGGCTTTTACTCCTAAGCCTGCTGATATCCAATGAACTTTAATAAATAATTAGATGTTTGCAGGGGGATGTTCCCTTAGGAAATACAGTAATATTTTCCAGACAGCAATGTTTGCTGCACAACTTTTAGCTTGAATATAAAAGTAGTATAATTTCCCCATCTTGTATGATGCAGTAAAATGAGTTGGTATAGAGTTAATATTTAAAACTGCTTTGGAAATTCCATGGTAAAAGCTTGCCAGTACATTAAAATGAGAACATTTCCTTTAATTAACAGTACAGGGGATACAAGAAACAATACACCCATGGAGTTTAGATTTAAGACTATATAATGTCTTAAGGAATGTACTCTTATTTAATCAAAAAGTGGGTAAAGTACATTTAAAATAACCAGGAATGAGAAAACATACCAACAGCCGTGTAGCTGCTTTCATATGAGATGGGCAGAACGTTTAATGTGCAGGTTGTGTTTTCCTTTCCCCCTGCTGTTCCCTACAAATCTCCTGCTGCCCCCGTGAGTTATTGCTTCTTATCTCTTTCTGTATGAATGACTCAGTCTCTCCCACTCCCACTCCCATGTGTGTTTACACTTTTAAAAATCAATATGGAGTGGAATCCCTGGGTAGGTGTGTGAGAAGAAACAAAAGCATGTCTGGTGCATGAATGACCTCACTTGTGCCTCTTGATTTAGACTAAACTAGAAACACCTGGCTGAGTAAATGGTGCTTTCTGAGTGCTTCTGAACATGCCAAGTGTGCACTCAACCATTAACCACATCTAAGCCCACCCTCAGGGAACTTGTGTACAACTGAAAACCTTGAGTTGCCCAAACATTCCCTAAGCCCAAGCTTTTGAAGGTTTCAACCTATCTGTGTTCATCATGGGACTGAGTTCAGGGCATTCTCAATAGGCTTTGGAACCTGCAGTATCCTCCCCCCACCTATAGCATCCTCCTTTCTTTGGTTTGAAAGGGATCAAATTTGTTCATCTTCGGAAAACTTTGTAAAACCCATCCACTTCCCAGGCTTTTCCTGAGGCAAAGAGTGATAAAGATATTCAAAATTGTACATGCACTTAGAATTCTGGATATTTTTATGTTGAAATGATTGAATATTAAAGACAAATTTCAAATGAACTTTAAGCAAAATCCCATGTATAAAGATCCCCCTTTTCTATAAGCTGGTAAAACAAACCAAAAAACACTTAAAGCCTTGATGTTTTCATGTAATTCTCCCTGAATCTTTGCACCAGAAATCCAACCTGCCCCGCCTTTTCTGTACCATATCTGATGTAAAATTTACAAATATTAGAAACAATTCCAAATTTGACTGGCTGTCCCTATTGCAAAAAACAGTAAGGTGTTAATGAGAATGATACAATAAATCCACATGGCGAGTCATCTCACAACAAATGCTGCAAAAAGGTTTCCCCCCAAGACAATTTTTTTTAACAAAGGAATTGTATTGCACCATATACAGTGGTTCATCACATATAACCTTATTCTTATCCCCAACAACTTACCCCATAAGAGTCACAAGCCTGGCATATTTGTGAGGATGAAAGTACCAAGGAAAAGAGGGAATAAGACTAGAAGAGAGGTACTACTAAAATATAAAGCATTTTGCTACACTTCACAATTAGTCTTTTAATGTTTGCACAGATTGAACATTTTTACTTTGGCAGATTAGCTTTGGCAGAGAAAATGGACCCTGAAAACTGCTGATAAAGTCATGGTTGACCAAATGCCAATTTGGTGAATGGACTCATCTAGCAGCAGCAAGTGGTACTATAGCAAGCACAACTGCTAACTGGATTCAGATAGCTCTGTAGGTGGTTAGGCTACAGTGTAGTAGACTAATTTACAAAAAAATGAACTATAAAATAAAATAGTAGCCTACATAATTAGTTAGTATGTAAAAAAAAAAGGATTTAGCTTTACATTTTTTATTTTATTCTTTTGGCCAAATTTTCAATAATCCTGATTGTACATATTTTAATTTCTGACTGATAGCTTAAATAGTGGTGTATTGTTGTGAAGAGATGGTCAACGGGATCAAAAATACATATCATGGCCTTTAACTGTGAAGCACATAACAAACCTATATATTCCATATTGAGTAGGTTTTATAAGAACATAAGAATGGTCCAGTATCCTGTCTTCTGACAGTGCCAGTGCTAGATGCTTCAGAGGGAATGAACAGAACAGGGCAATTATCTAGTGATCCATCTCCTGTCGAAAAATCCCAGCATCTGGCAGTCAAATGCTTAAGGACACACAAAGTATGGGGTTACATCCTTGGCCATCTTGGTTAATAGCCATTGATGGGCCTATCCTCCATGAACTTATCTAGTTCTTTCTGAACCCAGTTATACTTTTGGCCTTCATAACATTCCCTGGCAATAAATTCCACAGACTGACTACGCACTGCGTGAAATACTTCCTTTTGTTTGTTTTAAACCTGCTGCCTATTAATGGCATTGGGTGACCCCTGGTTCTTGTGTTATGTGGAAAGGTAAATAACACTTCCTTATTCACTTTCTCCACACCATTCATGATTTTATAGACCTCTATCACATCCTCCCTTTGTCGTTTCTTTTCTAAGTTGAAAATTCCCAGTCTTATTAATCTCGCCTACATGGAAGCTGTTACATTTGTGCTATGAATCTAGGGTGCCAATGTGAGATCTTGGCAGTGAGTCTGACATTCATATAGATTAGAAAGGAATACTTTACCTTAAGCATTCCTAAGTAGTTTCAACATAATATGCACAAAGAAAAATTATAGTACTCAGTGAAAAAAAACTTGGAAGAATTGCATTTCCATTATAATTGTGTTTATGTTTATATTTAGCTTTGTTTAATTGCTAAATTTTGCATTGAACATATTAAATGGAAATAAGGTTTGTTTATAGTCTGTATATTGCCTTTTAGCAGTGTGAAATGTATTGATGCCCATGAGCTTCAAGAGACTGATGTTTAAGTGTATGACCATATTTTTCAAAAATCATCTGACCTTGTCCAAAGGATCCTGTATACAAAGCTTAAATATATTAAATATATTTGACCAGCAAATATACGAAGAAAAAAGTGGCACTTCAGTGACTGGCCTCACTGTTTATCAATTCCCATAATTGGAAGATTAAGTGCACAGAGTTATTACAATGTAAATGCAATGTATTTAGTGTATTTTTAAACTTTTGAGGCATGAGTGAAAGCCAAAAAATAAAGGATTAACTAGTAGTACTATAATGTAATCCCCTGATTTTGGAACATTTGCCTTTCCTTTTTTTTTAATCTGTTTTTGGACCCTGCAAGGGAGAGTTCTCTATCAGGATGATGTCCTAGCATGTATCCTACTACTGACAACTCCAACCATACTGCTATAGAGAAGCCATTTGTTCCAGCTGCAGATGGAAGTTAACCTGTACAGTAAACTAAGCTCCACCCCACAAACTCTCTTCTTAATTGTACTGCATACTTTTGTAAAGCTGTTTCTATTACCTTAAGGACCACAAGATATAAAATAAATATTAAACAAACCTATAAAAACATAAAAAATTGTACAGAAATGGAACTTACTTAACCCCTACATGCCAGTGATCATGATCACACAGCCGGCTTGAGGTATAAGGGTGGGGCGGCCGGGGAGGCTCATGGGACAGGGACCCAATGAAAAGATCCGGAGGGCCCCAGGTGTGAGGTGGGTGGGAAGCACCGTCCCTTAGGATCTGTTCAAGGTAAGCTTGAGAGGCAGGCGACAAGGCTGCCCTCACCTCCTGAAGTACTCACCGGGGAATACGAAGGGTGGAGAGCCCCATACGCTGAGCGAGCATCAGGGGGTCCACCCAGTCTCCCCAGTCGTAGTCCAAGAGGTCTCCGATCCTAGTGACTCCCTCCAGGACCAACGTCTGGTGCACCGAGGGGGACTCCGCCACCTGCACCCAAAGTTGGAGATTGTGTAGCAGGGGCTCTGCGAGGAGATCTACCCCCTCGGTGGCCATCACAGACCTGGTTCCTCTGGCTGCACTGTAGGGGAGGGCTACAATATCATAAGAGGGTTCAGTGAACAATGGTGCTCAACATAAAAGGAGAAAAGGCACAAGTACGCGGGGAGGGGACATGGGCACACAGAGCAAGGCGGCAGGGTAAGAGGAGCAGCGGAAGGCAAGGGAAGAAGGGAACGGGCTGAAAGTAGACCGGGGCAGGGCTAGAAGACCGTAGGGACTAGCTGCAAGGGCTAGGGTGGGGCAGGCAAACCAGCAAACTCCTAGGGACCGAGGAGGGGAAGGCAAACAAGCAAAAACCCAAGGGCTGGGGTAGGGAAGGCAAACAAACAGAGTGTTTAACGTGGCGAAGGTGATCGGTGTCATTGTGAGGGCTGGGGGGGTCCTCGCTGGCAGGGATGCTAATGGCAGCTGTTGGCCCTCGCAGCAATCCATGACTGACCCCTAAGGTTAGCAGTGAGTCACGGAAGCCATGGGCCCACTGATAGGCCGTAGCCTCCTGCCTCCCGGTACCTTTACCCTCCCCCAAAATGGCCCTCACAGCCCGGAGGACTTGATGGAAATCCCTCCAGCACTGGAGAACAAGCTGCACCTTAGTCTGGGACCCACGAACATCCTGGAGAAAAACACGCAGCTCTTCTTGCAGCGCACTGGGGGTGGGGTCACTGGCCCCCGGCTGTCCTCCAGTTGGGTCCCCACAACAGCCCTGTGGCCTACTGAGGCGGGCTGACAGGAGGTGGACCCCCGGTGCGGCGTCCGTTGTACCGGTGCCACACAGCCCATCTCAGACCCCGGCTCAGGAGGGGGTGGCAGAGGGAAAACAGCAGCCCCCTACGGGTCTGGATAGGGGAACACGAAGACCGCCCTCTGAGGGTTGTCCGACGGGAAGGGGAATGAGATAACTCCAGGGGCGGCATCATCATGGGAGGAAGTGGGTGGAGAGAAGGGAACGGCATCGGGAACAGGGATGGAACTGGGATCAGGCTCATGGATTGAATTCTGCAACCATATGGCTCATATGCAGACTCCTATTTAGATGATGTCTTTGTCTACAGCCAAGATCGGAGGAACATCTCGCACATGTTACTTCCATCCTACAGTCCTTACAGTGGGCTGGGCTAAGGGCAAACCCCACAAAGTGCAAGATAGAGAAGGAAGAAACCACATACCTGGGACATACTTTAGGAAAAGGCCAAGTCCAGTCCCTCATGGATAAAGTACAAAGCAACAGAGGGTCCTGTGGCACCTTTGAGACTAACAGAAGTATTGGGAGCATAAGCTTTCGTGGGTAAGAACCTCACTTCTTATGCTCCCAATACTTCTGTTAGTCTCAAAGGTGCCACAGGAC
>NW_020681382.1:0-3721 GCF_002925995.2 Terrapene triunguis
TGTGGAAGCAGAGAAAGAACTGACAGAAAGGAACTGCAATGCATGACAGTTAGTTAGCAAGAGTCAGTCTAACTGTAACCCTGATAATGCGAGATTTGTAGAAGCGAGGATTGTGTGAGGGGGGTGAGAAAGAACTGTATGAGAAGTTATTGTGACCTTGTATAGATAAGGTGTAGAAGACCTTGTGTAGATAAGGTATAGAAAATATTGTATGTTGGCAAGAGTCAAAACAAGTAAGGAATTAAGATATCAAGATGGCCTATGTATAACAAAATGCAGCTGTCCTTCATTATTTCTGTAATGAAAGGTATAAATGCTTGCTGTAATTAGTTACCAGGGGGAGACCTGCTTAGCTCTCTCCCTCTGCACAATTGTGAGAGTTAATAAAGCTTCTGACTTGCTGTACCCAAACAAAAGAGTGAGAACTCAGTTTTTCTCCGACAATTTGGGGGCTCGTCCGGACTATGAGGCGGTAAAAACCCCTCCTGCTGAGGCAGTAACAACCCCTCAACACAGGTGCAAACCTATGCACCTCAACACAGGTGCCAACCTATGCACCTCGCATATGCATACAGGGGGCGGCAAACAATTCCCCTACGCCGCTCAGTATCTGACCTTGCTGCACAGTCAATAAGTTCGGATGGCGTGAGCCCAACAGGGACAGACGGCCCCACGGACAGTCCTCCTCCGACACCCCAATAGAGATTTCAAAAGGTCTCTTATCTCTATTGTGGCACCATGGGGTTCGAAGGGGAACGATCCGTAGTAACTGCCGGTGCCTCTGAGGGCGTTGCCATCCCGGACGAGCCCCCAAATTGTCGGAGAAAAACTGAGTTCTCACTCTTCTTAAACATTCTTACTCACAAGGCTACCCGAGTCCTCCCTCGTGAAGCTTGCCACTTGGGCAAAACGCATGGCCCATTGGCGTTTAACTATTCAATTTTCTCTTGTGGCAAACACACTGCTGTTACAGCATATGCAAACACAAATGGTTAAATTCTGACAAGTCCCTGAAGGACCGGTACTTGCTTAGCCAGTGCTTCCTTTTCTGCCTGGAAGTCCTGTCTCAAGGCTTGCAACTTGCCCTGGGCATAGGTTTGAGTTGCTGCCTGGTTCATGATCTATGCTCTTAATTGCTCAATTCTAGTTATTAAGTACACAACTCTTCCTATTACTCCAACTTCTCTATTGCCCAGTCCTGCTACGACTGGGGTAGATCCACCTGACACCCTTCCCGGTCAACCGGGGTGGAGAGAGGAATGCTAAATCCCTCTCCGGTTCTCAGACTTACTGCGGCTGAGAGTAGGCACACTTTCATACTCACACACATACGTCCAGACTGGCCACATCTGTGTATAACGTTGAGAGAAGGTGCTGTGCAATCTCCAACTTGCTTCCTCTCTTGGGAGGGCAGTTCTTTTACACCCTGAGGTCTCCTGGGGCGTCTTTTCAGTGATTCCAGTCCAGGCCGGCTGCCTGTGGCTTCTTCAGCGTCCCCAAACCACGCCGGCTCCAGGGTCGCAAAGGCAGACTGTTGGATCTCACTGGACAGTTAAGCTTTGCAAATGTAATCTCAGCACTGTAACTTGTATTGCCTTTGGTTTGACTATGTCTATATTTTTTCACAGCCAGCTGGGGCCGAAAGCAGTTTTTCTTTGTACTTAGCCTGGTTTGCATTGATTCTTGACCTTGAACGCAGATTAACTTTCTCTTTATCTCTGGACCAAGCTGAATTTCAAATTAACCCGTTCCTTTCCTCAATAGACAAATTGCTCCCATTGTGTGTCAGAGGCTTTTTTGGTGATTAAAAGCTCCTCTGAGATGTATGATCTTATCTAGATTGAAGGTACCTTCTAGTGGGCATTGTTTAGATGAATTTTCACGCGTGTAATGATTCCAATTATCTAAATACCTGCAGGTTGTTGGACCATAATGTACGTACATGAAATAAGCTGGGGTACCCTTAGGGGGTGAAAGGGAATGCTTAGACTGTCCCCCACCCATTTTCCAATCACACACACAGGGAGGAGGATGCCCTGTCCGCGCTAGCGGCTTATAAACTAAGGATCTCTCCCTACAGGGTACTCACACAGGAGAGACTAACGAGGATAACCATGACCTCCTACACCTCCCTTCAGCAAAGAGCGTCGGCTAATCTCAGAGAGACGGCGCCGCTTACTCTGTTGCATCCAGTGAGATGGTCAGACTGTCAGTGGCTCACACGGAGAGGAAAAGGGGAGGGAAGATGGGTTCACACACTCCCAGACCCAGGCAGCCTCCTCGCCGGACGATGCCAGGCCGAGTTAGCGTACCGTGAGTCGGATCTCCTAAAAGATCCTCTAGTTACCGGGCTTGCGTTAGAGTGGTTCTGGTCACGAGCCAAAAGACTTCGCAGAGTACTCTGGGCGTCTTCCGGTAACACTCAATTCACACTGGTGTACACACACACACACCACACACACACCAAGGCCTTACTCCAGGTACTATTCCCAAGTACCTCAGGTACTATTCCCAAGTACCTCGATGCATCACTCGAGGCGGGGAAGGCATTGCAGTGGGATCTAGTATGTTCAGAAATTCAGGATTTCCTGAATGACTAGCTAATGGCCATTCGGAATGATCTAGAACATCAAGCTTGGCCCACTGCCCTTACAGACACATCAGGAGTACCATCTGATCTGTGGCCATGGAGACTTACTTGGAAATTTTCTGGATGGAAGTGCGGACGTTCTCAATGCTCCTTCCAAGCATATGGACCGGTAAAGGGGATGTGGGCTCCCACATACCGTATCCTGCCAGGTCCATGGGGAGGATGCATGTGGGATTGGGTAATTCACCAAGACATCTGGGAAATTAGAGCTCCTGGTATGCCCAATCGATTTTTAGTCAGTGCTCCTGGGATTACATCTGACATTTGGATGGGGTTAGGTAGTCTATGGACATTTTGGCCATTAGAACCCCCACAGCTTCAGTGTATATGTAAACTGAAGCCAGGAGAAGTTGTCACTGTTTATGACTACGTTTGCTGGGAGGGTAGGGGACAAGGAACTACCCTGACAGGACACTTACTTTTTCAAGCTAATAATAGCTGTCTGTATGTTAATGACACCACATTGCTAGACATGCATTTTAATCTCACTACCACTGCAGGCAATCATATTATTTACTGGCCTGCAGATAGAATTTTGCAAGTAGTCCTTAGGTTCCAGATACCCTTTAATTGGACTAGTTTAGTACCTGATAGATTTCAGAATTTGTTTTCACTGTTACCAGAGATTCAGAAAATCTCTGAAGTACAAGGGCAAATTCACATGCTTCAAAATATATATCAAGTTGAAAAGTATGCTTTCCAGACAGCTTATAGAGTATCCACTTTATGTACTAAGTATGATGTATTGTGCTTTATGACTAAGACTGTACAACAGCCCCATTATATTATTGCTATGGGAATGTTATTGCTTGTGTTGTTGTTAGCTAGTGTAGGAGTATGTTATTGTTGTTGTAAAGGACGTAATAATAGTAATACCTTTCATGTCCATGCTCATCATGCATTGTCATTACATCCAATCAAAACCCCTAAGGTTGAAGCATCTGATGTAGAATCTGAAGTCCAGGACTTAATGCAAATAGAGATTTAAGAATGTTTGTTGTACTAGAAGTACAAAAGGGGGGGTTGTGGAAGCAGAGAAAGAACTGACAGAAAGGAACTGCAATGCATGAC
>NW_020681383.1:0-1325 GCF_002925995.2 Terrapene triunguis
AAAAATCAGTTTCACACATACAGAATGGGAAGAGACTGTCTAGGAAGGAGTACGGCAGAAAGGGATCTAGGGGTTATAGTGGACCACAAGCTAAATATGAGTCAGCAGTGTGATGCTGTTGCAAAAAAAGCAAACGTGATTCTGGGATGTATTAACAGGTGTGTTGTGAGCAAGACACGAGAAGTCATTCTTCCGCTCTACTCTGCTCTGGTTAGGCCTCAGCTGGAGTATTGTGTCCAGTTCTGGGCACCGCACTTCAAGAAAGATGTGGAGAAATTGGAAAGGGTCCAGAGAAGAGCAACAAGAATGATTAAAGGTCTTGAGAACATGACCTATGAAGGAAGGCTGAAAGAATTGGGTTTGTTTAGTTTGGAAAAGAGAAGACTGAGAGGGGACATGATAGCAGTTTTCAGGTATCTAAAAGGGTGTCATAAGGAGGAGGGAGAAAACTTGTTCACCTTAGCCTCTGAGGATAGAACAAGAAGCAATGGGCTTAAACTGCAGCAAGGGAGGTCTAGGTTGGACATTAGGAAAAAGTTCCTAACTGTCAGGGTGGTTAAACACTGGAATAAATTGCCTAGGGAGGTTGTGGAATCTCCATCTCTGGAGATATTTAAGAGTAGGTTAGATAAATGTCTATCAGGGATGGTCTAGACAGTATTTGGTCCTGCCATGCGGGCAGGGGACTGGACTCGATGACCTCTCGAGGTCCCTTCCAGTCCTAGAATCTATGAATCTATGAATCTATGAATATGAGGCTCTCTAGTCGCATTTCCTTTCATCTGTCAAGATATTGGATGGCCATGAACATTGAAATCAATGGGTGTTGCACACATGCATTTCAAGTCAGTCATTCTTTAACTACTGCTTTTGAGAAATTATATGAGCACTGAAGATAAAGAATCACACTTTAAATAAGATCTCGGGGTATCTTTGCTTTGTTTGTAACTTTGACTTCATGTAAATATAGTGTATGCTATAGGGGAGGCTTGGGGAAAGGTTAGAAGGGGGCAAAAATGAAGTCTGATACATTAATTGGCTACCCGGGAAACATAAGTAAACTGAATGAATTCTTCAATGCTGGATATCTTCAAGCAAAGCATGGCAGCACTGTGTTTATTTTTATGACTCACACACTGTGCAAGGTTTCAATGAACTAAGATATGAGTCAACAGACAGTAACCAAGTCAATATTGCAATACAGTGTCTACAAATCACCAAGCATTGTGGTTAGTTCACCAAATTTGGGAGTTTTGACTTGTGTAACATAACAGGCCATCACACAGCATGACATCTAGATCTCTAGGTGAATAGCTTTAATTAAT
>NW_020681384.1:0-3941 GCF_002925995.2 Terrapene triunguis
GGCCCCGGGCCAGCCCCCGGCCCAGCGGCGCCAGATTTTCCCGGACATGTTCGGCTTTTTGGGATTTCCCCCCGGACGGGGATTTGAGTCCCAAAAAGCCGGACATGTCCGGGAAAATCCGGACGTATGGTAACCCTAGCATATATTAGCTGCAATGTTCCTGGCTGAATTTGGAAAAGGGGGTGTTACAACCGCAGAACAAAAGGATTGTAAGAATTTTTTGGATGTGGACAAAATTACCTATTTTCTCCTAAACACATTCTCAGAAATGGAAGAACCATTTTGGGTTCAACTTTCACAAAAATTCAGCCTGTGGCAGACACCCAAATGGAAAATTTTAACCCGAACAGTTAAAACTTTAACAAAGTTTATAAGTAACTGAAAATGGAAGTGTTGGGAAACCTTAACTAGAGGTGGCGCTACCAACTTCACCTATAATGTGAAAAATCTGGCAACAAGAGATCGCTTTGAAGGTCCCAGATGCACCTTGCGGTTTGTGTGGAACCTGAACTCAAATCCTGATCTGAATTTCATGCTGCTTCAAGCCAAAATCTTTGTGGGTTTCAATACCCATTGCTTCATATTTTAGGGCCACCTCTACTGAGATTCTCTATGAGATCAAGCAATGGATAAAAATGACCATACTGCTTTAGACCAACTCTGTAAAAATGGCTTATATCTACAGAATATTTTGTGCTCTACCCTTTTTTCCAAAGTTTCTTTCTATCAAGTATTCAGTCTCTCACATACCCGGTTCTACAGTGGAACCTAGTTAAACATGCCACCATTATGGCTGTGTGTGATTTGTTTAAATTAGGTTGCTTTATAGGAGGCTATGTCTACACTGGCAATTGAATGACAAACTTTTATCTTTCAGAGGTGTTAAACCCCCCCTCCCCCCAAGACAAAAGTTTTGCCTTGACAAGTGCCCGTGTGAACAGTGCGTTATTGGCAGGAGCGCTTTCCTATTGACGACGCAAACTCCGCTCGTTGGGGATAGAAGTTATTTGTCGACTGGAGAACCGACAAACAGCAGCTACATGCACGACTTTTCATGGCACTGGCTGTGGCGACAAAGCCATGTTGCTAAAAGCTGTGTAGTGTAGACATAGCCGGAGAGTGAGACAGATTGGGGCAAAAAGGTGATGAAATTCCTTTTATTTGGTATTGGCCTGAGTAAAAAAAGTGACAACCCTACCAATGTTGTGCATATCCCATGAACTGAGTGCTCTGTTTCCAGCTGAATGAGACGCCAACAACTTGTTGGAGCGCACATTGTTTTGTAAATAAGCCACATTTGCTTCTTTCAGAACAAGCTATGAGGTGGTGTTCTGCCTAAATTTCAATCCTTGATTGACTTAATTGCTGAAGCTTTTGTTGTCAACAAAAGCAATTATAAGCCCCACAATGGATTGGGGGGAAGGGAAATGGAAATTTCTGATTCTCATCAAGTCCACATAACAACTGGTTTTCTCTTTGTGCATTGTATAGAGTATAGAGATGCATGAGGAGATGTGGATGAAAAAAAATCACCACCATTAGAAAAGACTAGCTTAGCCTCAAATGGAATAATGATAAAAACTGCATTTTAACTAGTCCTGTATGGCTGGGGAGTTTTGGCTTAATTTAGGACCATGACTGATATAAAACAGGTAGACTATATCATAGAATATCGAGTCACATAGAACTGAATGTCTTGAACATTTTTTTGACTCAACAAGCTGTACACACTTAAAAATAATGCCACAGATGTTTAAGTGTGCATAAATCAATTTGCCATGTATTTTTATGATGCTCATGTGATGTCATGCTAAGAGCAGTACTTCAGCACTGTAACTTCATGATTTTGAGTAAGAGAGAATTACCAAGAGGAGCTTTAAAACTTTTTGACATTCTAAATATTAGATGGGCTTGAACCAAAGCTGCATGCCTGACCACCTTGAATTTGGTGTAAGGTCAGATCCAGGTTTGAATTGTTTGACTCTAGTGCAGCTCTGATGCCGACAGTTTTGTATCATTTGTGTCTCTTGGTTTTTTCCTTTTTCTTTCTTGAGTTGAACGTGTTTGGACAAGTCCTGGGGTGGTGTAAATTGTCACAGCTCCATTGAATCAGGATCTGCTCCGTTGTATATTAACTCCAATGCTGGGCTTGACTTTCTCCTCTCTCCATTCTTTACTCTGAACCGAAGAGTCCCCTCTCCTCTCAGTAGCTATGGCTGGGTGCTGAAAGGCTGGGACAGCTTGGGAAAGCAGGCTCAGCAGAAGAGGTTGGGAACAGACAATGCCAGTATTAATATTCTTTCTAAACTGATGGATGAGAGGATTATAAAATTGCAGAGGGAAGTGAAACATAAATGTTTTAATTGCATTCAGGATTTTTCAGTGGTCTTGCTCATAAGGTACAGCACAGATAAGCATTTCTTGTAGGGATATTGACACAGATTGTGCAATATATTGTGGACCCCTTCCTTCTCCCCCCAAAAGAAGAGGATTTTTGTGCCAATCTATTTTCTGCTCTCTGGTACTCTTGGTCTCACTTGGTTGCAATATGCAGTTGCATGCCACATTATGATGGCAAATCAGCTCTGAAATACTGTCCCTGTGCAACAAGAGGAAGGAAGAATATATAGCAAGCATCTCCAGCTGCCCAGCCCTCCAGCATCTGCTTAGGTCCTGAACCAGCAAAGTGTGCTGAGTCAGTTTCTACTGAGCAGTCTGACAGACATTGAGGGTGTTCAGTACCTTCCAAGATCTGGGCTCCTAGTGATTGATACCTGAAACACCTCTCCCCCATTCCAGCTGCCAAACACTCCCACACAATTGCCTCTGACTTTTCGCAACAAATGTGATAAATAAATAACCAATGCATCCAGTTGATAAAGTCTGGCACTTTCTGGAGCAGCACCTCTAAATCAATGCTTTGCCCTCTACCAAAGCCTTCCTGTGCCTCAGCTTATATCCAGCCCACCACTGACCTTTGGTTGTTGCCCTCATCACTATTAATAAAATACAATAAATTGGCCACAGTCCATGTAAATGTCGGTCACTTCCCTGGATTATCGTCCATTGGCCTGATCCAACTTCCAGTGAAGTCAGTGGGAAGGCTTTCACTGACTCTAGTGGATGTTGGATCAAGCCTGTGCAAGCCAGGGTTTTAGTGACTAGGTCCTGTAAATGGGCAGTGAACTCTACTTGAAGGCTGTCTGGTTCAGAACAATGCAATCTGTGATGGAACTCTGTTTTGCCTCCTCTCCCAACTCTGAGTCAGTAATTTCAGTATAAACACTGGCATTACAAAAACATCCTTTCTGGCCTCCTCCCCCAATAACTCACAAACAGACAAAGAAAAGCAATTCAAAGCTGGCATATGGCTAGTTCTCTTTAAGAGTCATCTCCTAGTTAAAGACCCAATCCTGCAAGGTGCTCAGCACCTTCAGCAAGGTGCTAAGTACCCTCAACTTCCATTAACTGCAATGAAAGTTAAGAGTGTTCAGCACCTTGTGGACATGCTCGGTTCTTTGCCAGGCTGGTCCCTTAATTACTTCCAAGCAGGTTCACAGTCTATCAATTTCCTATAGCAACCAAAACTGTAGTATCTGCCTACTTAGTGGCCCTCTTCCTCTCCCACTCTTTGGGATCTGTTGAAGAGATGCAACCAGCTACCTTTCTTTCTTTCCTTCCTTATCTTTCTGGGCCAGCTGCTTTTGCATAGATTCTTAGATTCCAGTGTCAATAGCGAGCAATGTGATCATCTTATCTGACCTGTTATATGACACAGGCCATAACATTTTGGCTCTGTCCTAGACAGTTACCAGCCCTCCCCAGGGACAATTACTCTGGTGGCCCATCCCCCAGGCGACAATAAACCTTCTCTCCTATGGAAAGTTTATTGGACTAATATAACATCAGTTAAGTCAGAGAGGTCATACTGGCAGGATGTC
>NW_020681385.1:0-3228 GCF_002925995.2 Terrapene triunguis
CCCCCCCCGCGGGGGCGGGGGGGGCGGCCAGAGGCTTTTTCGCCTGGGGCGGCGAAAAAGCCAGAGCCGGCCCTGCTCCAACATCCCTTGTTTGCCCCAGTGTCAGGATGATCCCTTGAGATTTATTTCCTGGTGTGCTGACTTCTTCTTGACTTCACCTCCTCACGTTGACTTCGTATGCAAACGGGACTTCTACCATGTTTGCTTAAAATGCTTAATTTAAATGTATACCAAGGCAGAGGGGTGAATATACATCTTTTGTCAGGTACTGTTTTATGCAGTGTAGTTGTAGTTGTGTGGGTCCCAAGATATCAGAGTAACAAGGAGAGTGAGTTAATATTTTTTTATTGGACCAACTTCTGTTGGTGAGAGAGACAAGCTTTCAAGCTACATAGAGCACTTCTTCTGATCTGGGACAGGTACTCCCACCTTGTCTCTCTAGAAACCTGGCTGTCAACCTGTCTTGATTCAGACTTTCAAAACATATTTTCCTTATATATGTATAACTTTTTATATACTATCTGTAAATATGTTACACAATTATATTAATGATCTGGCTTTGATGTAAGATCTTACATGACATTATTTATGGATAAATATCAGGAAAGTGGTGTGCTAGGTGTAGTGTGTTTGTCAGGCCTGTGAGGAGTTACTGTTACAGAACAATGAACCCTTTGCCAGTTGGCATTGAGAGGTTCTTAGGGTCCTGTAAGTGAATTAGTCTAGGAATAGATTGTTCCATGCCTGTGTCAGATTCTTTTCTCCTGTTTAGGAAATAACTCACTTTTAGATTCCAAACCTTCTTGACTGCTTGGAAACAATAGCATTTTTTTTTTAACTGGAATCTGAAATCATGCCTGTTTACATGCCACCAGTTTCAAATGTTAGGGAATCATTCTTGTTTTACTTACTGATTTTCTAAAATGTATAGAAATGTATTACTATTATATAATGAAAATAAAACTGGGAATTTTGAAGCACTTTAAAAAATATATGAATTCAGTAATTACCACTAGAATTATTCACTGTAATTCAAAAGCAGGCAAACAACCACTAGCCATTTTATTTTCTTCATGAAAATGTCCTATATGAATCAAAATTCTTGTTATTTTTGCCATGGCTAAAACTCTTGTTTAGTGCACTTGTGATCCATCAGCTTCATATTTTAAAACTGAAAAGGCTTTGCAGAGGGACATATGAATCTGCTCAGAAAAAGTAAACAAGGAACTTCATCACTTGTTCTCCCTGGCTGCCCATTACATCCCATTTCTCCTCTCTATTTAGACCATAAACTCTTCAGGGCAAGGACCTTGTCTTCAGACCTATCTGTAAAGCACATAACACACTGGTGGTATCAAATAAGTAATAATTTTTCACATGCCTCCATAGGTCTAGAAAAAAAAAACCCCTAAAAATAGCAAGTAGAGCCATCATGAAGTAATACTAGAAAAAAAAAGACACATTCATATAAAAGGAAGGCAGTCTGGTGATTATGGCCCTCACTTGGGATTCAGAAGATCTGGAGTCTACCCCTAGTTCTGTGACAGACTTCCTGACCTGGACCAAAGAATTTAATTTCTCTGTGCCTCACTTTCTCATGTGTAAAATTGGGCTAATATCTCCCTAGTTGACAGAGGTGTTGTGCTCAAAAGTGTTTGTGAGGGGCTCAGCTACTATAATAAGTGCCTTAGAAAATCCTGTATATATTCATATTCAGGAGTCCAATTATTCAAAAAAAACTATGCATAGCCTGTTTCTAAATATAATCCTCTGTGTTCTAACCTACTCTTCCAGGCTATTGATGTTCTTGCTACTGGGACTAAGAACCGTCTGGCTTCTGAGGTGGTAGTTTTGGACTTATTTTTGACACTCCCCTCCCTTCACCCAATATTACGTCCTCTTACTTCTCTGCAGGATGAGTAAATCCTTCTTTCCCTCCCCTAGAGGCCAAGGAGAGGAGAGCCACCCAAAATCTTCAATCACTTGTCCTGGAGGCTCATGGCAGAGGTTTTATGATTAATATTCTGGCCTGATTGAAGTTAATGGCAAAATTCCTATTGATTTCAGTAAGTCAAAGATTTCACATTCACCCCTATTACTATCTCCCCATGGATGGCTGAAAGGGGAGAAACGTCCTGCCCCAGGCAACAGTTCAAATGTAGATGATCAGGTTTTACAGAGCAGGCAAAGGCAGGAATGTTAATCAGTGTACTTGGCTTCAGTCTGCTCTTGACAGCAGCAGCAAGCCTAAGAGAGCTGAACATCTGGTTGCATTATTATTATTCATTACAGATTGCCAAGGGCAGCGAATTCCAAAGATGGGATTGTGATTCAAACTCATAAAGCAAGGAAATGTACAGTAAGGGGTGAAACTTGTAGTATGCCCTCCAATATCTTAGCACAACAAGGCACCTGATTAACTGGTTTCTTGGTTCACCCCATTATGTCTGGGGTAATGGAAGATGCATTGATTTTCCCAAAATTTTCAGAAAAGGTTTCAGTAGGTTTGCAGATTCCTGTACTTGGAAACTTAAGTATTGCATCTGATGGAATCAAGAACTGTATTCCCTCACTCAGTATAATGCATTTTTTCCTCTGTTAGTAATTCTGATTAGGCTCCATCTATCGCTTCAGCTGCTGTTGATACTGTAGACTAACTTTCCAGAATCAATAGGTTGCCTCATCTCATTCCCATTTCTGATTGCAAGTGTACTCTGTAGATCACTTTGGTATACAGAGGATTTAGGACATTTGAACAAAAGCATTTAGAAGACTCCTGGGATAATATTTCCATATATCCATTAATCATCTCAACATGTCTTCACACTTTTTACACAATATCACCAGTGAGAATACCAAAATACTTCCACTCACTTTGGAACCAAAGGTGACATTCTAACCCATACAACACCCACTGTACTGCGTAGATAGGTCTTATGGTATGTAATATCAGCATCGTATGTTCTTCACTACATTTGAAACAATCCCAAATTGGTTACTCTTCCTTCTCTTTGTGATCATCTACAAATGAATCTGTGACATTATTTTAGTGTATTTGTTCAAAAGGTTCTCCTGCAATGTTCTAATAAATAAAAATATTACACATTCCAAGTTGGCTATAAGGCAATATTCGGGTAACCTAAATAAATGTCTTGTTGATACTTAGGGATGCCAATACTATTGTCATAACTATTAAGGGAAGGGTAACAGCTCTCTGTGTACAGAGAC
>NW_020681386.1:0-8683 GCF_002925995.2 Terrapene triunguis
AAAAAAAAAAAAGCCCTTGAGCACCGCCCCGCCGAACAAAAACATCGTGAGTGCCCCCCGCCACCCCAACATTGGCCGCCCCTTATAAGGTGCCGCCCCAAGCACGTGCTTGGTCAGCTGGTGCCTAGAGCCGGCCCTGCCCCTTACCGCGCTGCCTGGAGCACTGGTGGCTAGCAGCGCTACAGCCATGCACTGCGCAGCACAGAGCACTGGGTCAGGCCAGGCTCTGCAGTGGCGCTGCCCCAGGAGCTCGCAGCCCCGCTGCGCAGAGCATTGTGCCGCCGGTGGGGCAAGCTGAGGCTGCGGGGGAGGGGGAACAGCGAGGGAGGGGCCGGCGGGCCAGCCTCCCGGGCAGGAGCTCAGGGGCCAAGCAGGAGGGTCCCGCGGGCCGGATGTGGCCCGCAGGCCGTAGTTTGCCCATCTCTGATGTAGAATGAACTGGTGGTCTCACTGCAGTTCCTAGTGGACAGATATCACAAAAATCAACACCTCATCAGAGAATTGAAGATAAATGAATTATCCTATGCTATCTAGAGGTGATCCCTCCAGAACAGGGATGCAGCGTGCTGGTACAGCTCTGCAATAAAGCCTGCTCATCTGGTGCCCGGGCTGTACTGCTCTGGGCAGAAATAGACACCTTCATCCTGCAGGGCTGCCAACCTGGAACTTTGCCCAATGCTACATTTGACAGAACAGTTCCCTCTTGTCTCTTATTGGTGTTCTCTCCAGAGGGGCTGACATGGCGTTCCCTGTTCTTGTAGTCATTGGTGTGATCCCCCGCAACTCCAGAGCTTTTTATATAAATACATTGGTACTAGTCCTAGCCACTGGACTTAGCCCTCACCAGAACTGATTATTTTTAGAATTTACTCATGGGGTAACCTTTTTTTAAATTTTAACTAGAGTGAGGTCAGGCAGTAGTTCATACCCTTCATGCTGTTAGTGCAAGGATAGAATTGAAAACAACTTTGTATTTTCAGGGAGATTTCACAGGCTGTTTGTCTTTCTTTGCTATCACAGTCTTTGATTCTCATGCATTCTTATGCTCTGTAACTTTCCTTTCTCCAATTCCCTTTCACTTCCCTATCACAGTTCTTCTCACAAGCTTTTCCTGGCTTACTATGAAACATTCCTGGCTAACAGTTAACCATCTCTCCTCCTTTTGGTGCCACTGCACTCCTGTCAGAACTCTTTTCCTTCCCTCACCAACTGAATGCTTATGGAATACTTTGATGTTTTCTGACTGAAGGTGTGATATAAGTGCAAGATTATATTATAGTTGACTCTGGATCTTGGGAAAGTGGGTTTTGTAGCCTGTTCAAATTTGCAAGTTTAAATGTCTTGGTTCTGATGTCAAATTTGTTGCATATCCACAATGTGTTTGCATAGGGGGCTTATGCGTATGAGGGAAATGGAAAAGAAGTGTGGAGAGTAGACATAAAATAATACAGTTGACACGTTACAGCTCAAAATGGTCATATTTTTTTAAACAGAGGGGTCTCAGGCACTACAAGATTACTTGAATGCATGCTGGTTGATTATTGTATAAAATGCATTGAAAGGCATGTCCAGTATGTGGCACTGCTGAGGTGTTTACACACGGGATTTCTATATTTATTAATAGTTTCCTTATCTAATCTATGACATTCCTAGAATGTCCTACACCATATTCTGAGTGCTAATATGGATGTTGTCTTGCTTCAGTGAAATTAGAACATATTTCTGCTTTGTTTTCCCCCCTTAGGAAGGCCCCTTTGTGTACCTGTCTTTAATAGGAACAGTGGCAGAGTCAGACAACATATTTGCCTCTCTGTGTAAGTATCATTTTCATTTTATGACGGCAGGAGTACTTGTCAGGTGTAGGGGGATTGGGTGTGGTGGCACAAGGAACCATAGGGCGCATATGCAGCCCCAACAGACACTGGTAGCCAAAGAATCCAGTTTCATATGCATGGGGTGTATGCACACTAAGAGTGGAATTCATGTGGACAGTCACTCAAAGAAGAAGAGTTGTTCATTTTTATGTATAGGAAAAGCTTTGAAGAACCAGAGTCTCCTGGTAGTTTATATCCAACCATTTGATTTACTTTATGCCCCGATGGTGGTCTGGGGGAATGTCCCCTTTAGTCCAAATCATCTGTTTCCAAAAACAAAACCCAGCAACCACTCTGCCTTTGAGAAAGTAAGGAGGAAAAACCAGCATTAGTAAGGTTTAATATGATTATACAATAGCCTGTGAGTTTCCTCTGCAGTAAGTTTATGCTGCTTTTGATGACATGTGAGTGGCTAAAAACGCACTGCTGGAGCAGCATCTTTGAAAAGACTAATGTTTAGGCTATTATTTAGGCTAATGCATTGCTTGTTAATTTAATGAAGAGAGCGACATAATTCTGATTTCATATCCCCTCCCTCCATGATGAAGTCTAAAGCTGAAATTTTGGGAACTTAATGCATCTAATTTTCTTGATATTTGTTCTTACTGTAAAGAAGTCTTGTTAGTTAAAATGCAGCATCTGTGACCCTTCTATCATAATAGGGCTACAGAACAAAATGACAACTTCAGTTTTTAATCTTTTGTTTGTTTTGATAAAGGGCCTGATAGTGTCATCTTTGTGCACCCAAAATGCATTGCTTAGAATGGGAGTCCTGGGTGCACAGAGAGTGCAGGATTGAGCTTATATGCAGGGTGAGACAGACAGGACTATGACCATTTTCTTTTCAAAACCCTTTACGCTTGGGGCATCTGTACTATACTTCAAAACAATCCCAAATATGGTTGTGTCTTTGCAATGCTATTTTTGCAGACACCAGTCCACATTGTTAATAAACATACTATAGCATGAACTGATAAATCTGAATAATTGTCTTTGCGCTGCAGAAACGAACACAAACCTGTACATCAAACAGCATTAGTGAACTGTTCTGTCATTCTAACTCAATACAGACTGTCACTTAAGGCCAGCTTGACTTACTTGACTTTTGTTTCTTTAAAGATTGTTCTCTTCCCTCCATGATGCCAGAGTGTGTTATGTCAATAAATATTGAATCCTATTTATTGAATATCTTTTCCATTAGGACAGTTTTTTATTAGAAACTTCTGCATCTATCCACCTGTGGCCTTCATCACCATAGTATAAGAGAATCTGCCCCTTCAACTCTAGAGGAAATTATTTCTCTGTCAATTATGGCAACTGGCTCTATAGACAAATGTGTGCAGTCCATTTGCAATTATTGCCTTATTTAAATAGGGTGACCAGACGTCCCAATAAAATCAGGACTGTCCCGATATGTAGGCGTTTGTACCGCGTCCTGACCGATGTTTGGTTGGGACACAATTTGTCCCGATATTTCGCGGCACTCTGGGTTTTTTGTTTTTTTTTTGCTCCGCCGGCGGCACCCCCCCCCCCCCCTTTTTTTTTTTTTCCCACTGTCGCCCCCCCCCCCCCATGTGTCTCGATATTTTCTTCCTCTCATCTGGTCACCCTATATTTAAATGTTGATTCCTTGTGGATGTAAACTAGAAAACGAGTCCAATTCTTCCCTCATTTAATATAGCTAGTAGGGCTGCGGGTGTAACTGAGATCAGAATTTGGCTGTCCTTAGCCTGGAGCACTGTAAAATATAAGACTAATTTTAAGGTGTTGGGGGGGAAATAGCTGAGTTCTAGAAACAAATCTCCAGGATTTGTCTAACCATCATTATCCCCAGTGATTAACAAGCTTTTTCATTTTCCTCATGTGTACTTTAGGAATAAAGACAGCACAGGTAAAGTCTTTTTCTAGATTTGTGGGGGTTTTCTCTATAGAAGTTATTTGATGAACATGGATGCCTACATTCAGGGAAAAATTTCCTTTGAAAGAAATAGAAAATCTATACACCTCTACCCCGATATAACGCTGTCCTCGGGAGCCAAAAAATCTTACCGTGTTATAGGTGAAACTGCGTTATATTGAACTTGCTTTGATCTGCCAGAGAAGCACAGCCCCGCCCCCCGGAGCGCTGCTTTACCGCGTTATATCCGAATTCGTGTTCTATCGGGTCGTGTTATATCGGGGTAGAGGTGTATAATCCGTCACTTTAGCAAACAAACAGTGGTAATCTTATTTCTGAAGCACTTGGATGCTCACCTCAAACATCCTTTCATAAAGTAAAATTTTTAGTCACCTAAGTCCATTGGGTGCTTTTGAAAATGTTACGCATAATCTTCCATCAGTGCAGGGGAACAGTATTGTCTGTTCTCCCACCCACTAAGGAGTTATCTTCTTGAATTGATTATACCAGTAGTGGAATTAACTGTTATGTTTAATTTTTTAGGGAAAGAATATGGAAGAGCAGATGCAAGGTGGCTTTATTCTGATCCAACCATTGTGTCTCTGGAAATACTAACTGTTGTTTTGGATGGCCTTCTAGCACTGATCCTCATTTATGCTATTACCAAAGATAAGTACTACAGGTAAGTCCTGTTAGAAATCCAACAATTACTTGGTGCAAAGTACATGAATAGAATAGGTTCTTGCATCAGTATTTTGGGTGGGAAAAAATTGTGTATTGTAGAAAACTATGATCTGAAGTAACACTTGGGCTGTTGGGCTGCCTTCAAGCTGCAGAAGACACAGGAGAATATTATGAGAGATGACATTTGACTATACAGCTTTGTGTGCTGTGCAAGAAGTTGCTTAATCTGTTTCCAGCGAGTATTTCAAGGACAATTGTAACAGTGGGCAAACATGTCCTATTAACTTTAAGGTCACTTTATATAACCTGAGCCTCCACTCCAATGCTGTAGCACCTGCAAGGGTAGAGCCTGCAGCCCCTAGATGAGTCCCTTTTGCTGATTTGAGATGATTGCAGGACAGCTACTTCCACCTGATACCTCCTTGAGAGCAGAGGATCTTTCACTCCTTGGAACATGCAGGCAGCAATTGTAACTCCCTGATCAACAAAGAGATCCTAATTATAGTGTCATTTACACAATGTTCTGTCTTAAAAAAGAAGGCATTTACTTTTAGTCCCATGTGGACACAGCTAGAGGAAGGTATCGAAACTTAAGCTACAAAGGTGAAGGATGCGTGGTTATGTTTTTACTTGCTATTATCAGTGTCTCCATTCATAGCTGTTCCTTGGAGCTACCTACTAATAGTAGCCTGAAAGTCAATGATCCTTGTTCTAAGAGGAGATTATCTGCTTTTTGAAGGGAAACCCAGGCCTGTGGTCTTTCCAAATATTATCCCCTCCTGCATGGGTACCTAGGTCTATTAGTTTCACTATACTTTGGTTTGGGGTATGTGCAGTCTTGTTTTTCTTAGTTTCCCTTGTTGGGGTCTTCTGGTGGCTTTTCTTCGAATGCTGGTCCCTGTGTGTATTCCACATGTGGGTACACATGCACTCCATGCTCCTGAGACTGGAGAATTGGCAATTAGTGTCCGTTGGTCCACTCCTATGCCCTGGCGTTCCTCGTGCTCAGTACCCAGGGTATAAGGTGAGGTGTGGCCTGACGGCCTCCCCAGTTCCTTCTGACCACTACATGGCCTGAGTCGGAATCCTCTGTGTCCGAAGCAGCTTCATCATCTTACCTGTAAACATATTGTAAATAGTTCTTAGAATGTTAGTGGTTTTAGTGCTTTTCTAGTTGCTTTTTAGTTAGAATAGAGTAGTTTTTCCCCACCTCAGGGACCCTTCCCGATCCCCTCCCTACCCCCAGGAGAAGGTCTGTGCCCAGAGTTCTGGGGTTTAAGAACTGTCTCTCTGGCCCACGTTCCTTCTCTGCCAGCGCCAACCATCCATGCTGTCCTTACTGCTTGGGGAGGCTCACGTCTCTGCCAAGTTCAGCTTCTGCTGCTCCTTCCCTACCCAAACCCAAAAGGGAGGAGAGCTTCAACTGAGGATGCACCTCATGGAGAAAGCCAGGAGATCCCAGTGAGATCCAGGCTGGGAGGACCCTCCTGTACATCAGCCTCAATCTGCGAGCAGCATCCCTCTGAGCACGATCTCTGGAGCAGAGACCAGGTCTGTAAAGCCTAAGGACTCGTTGTCTCAGGCCTCTCGTTAGACTAAGGGACACTCTCACGGACACAAAACCAGATCCACTTCCAGATCTGCTCACAAAAGAAAGGATCCCTCCTTGACTCCTTCCAAATTGGGTGAGTCCTCAGGCTCAGGTCCTAAAGACTTAGGCCAGCTTAAACCTCTCAGCCATAAGGATAAGGTGCGCAACTCTGGTGCCAACTAGCAAGCTGCAGAATCACATTACACTCTCAGTGATGTACTTCCCCAGTGCACAAAACTCTCTGGCAGACAATCTCAGCGGACACTGCTCCGCTGATCAAGAGTGGGAGATTCACAGTTCAGTCCTAAACTAAACCTTCACTCAGTGAGGAATGCCATCCTGGGACCTGTTCACTTCCCAGACAAACAAGAAGGTCAACCTGTACTGCTCTGAGCTAGTACTGCTCTGGGACTTCTATCGTGGGCAGAACATCTGAGGTATGCCTTTCCTCCCATTCTACTGCTCCTCAGGTTCTGGGGAAAATTTGCCATAAGAAAACATAACTCATTTTTATTGCACCCAACTGGCCCAGACAATTTTGGTTTCTGAACCTCCTGAGAGTGTCAACCCACTCTCCCATTAGCATTCAATCCTTTCCACTTCTGCTAACTCAAGAGAACAGTGGGATCAGACATCCCAACCCAGACCTCATAGCCTGGTATTTGGATGGGTTTCAAATCTAAAGCGTTCATGTTCAGAGGCCATTCAAGCACTTTTCAACCACGCCAGAAAAGACTCCACCAGAAGATGTATCTAGCTGCATGGAGGTATTTCTCTACCTGGATGCAATAGAACTAGTTATTTCCAGACACAGCAGGTGTTCCTGCTATTCCACACTACCTTCTCATTCTCAAGATGTCAGGCCTTTCTATCAGCTTGCTTCAGATCCACCTACCAACAATCAGTACCTTCCACCCTCTGGTAAAGGGCTAGTCTAGTTTTACTCACCTGATAAGAACCAGATTCCTGAAGGGTCTCTCTAGGACCTTCCCACCAGTAGTGCAACACCACAGTGGGACCTCAATCTCATTCTTTTACTAATTACCAGAATACCCTTTGAACCGTTGGCTACATGCTCAATGTCCCATCTGTTTATGAAGGTTGCCTTCCCTGTCGCTATCACGTCAGCCAGGAGGGTGAGTGGACTGGCAGCACTCATGGCCAACCTGCCACATACCATATTCCGTAAGGAAAAGGCTTCCCTTTGCCCAGAATTCACCCCAAAGGTAGTCTCTGACTTTCACATCAATCGATAAGTTCACTTTGGTATTCTTTCCAAAACCCTGTGCTTCCAATCAGGAGAGTAGGCTTTTTTTCCCTTCCATGTCAGATGAGCTTTAGGTTTTACCTACAAAGAACAGAACCAATTAGAAGAACTCCTGGACTTATTCATCCTTGTAGCAGAGCAATGATGGGGACAAATGTTATCTGCTCAAAAAGCTGTCTAAGTGGATCTCTGGCTGCATCATCTTTGGAATCAGTTAGCCCAGCTCCCTTCCCCAGATGGGATGAGGGCCCATTCCACTAGACCACAGGCAACCTCAGTGGCATCCCTTTGAGAAGTACCTCTACTGGACATTTGTAGGGTGGCTACCGGGTGTTCCATCCCCACCTTCACAAAGGATTACGCTTTAGTCGAAGCCTCTTCCACAGATGCAGCCATTGGGACAGTGATATTACAGACCTCTGTACTGGCCACATTCCTGCACCTCCCTCCTGTTTAAATACTGCTTACCAGTCATAGCCACCCACACGTGGAATACGCATAGGGACCAGCACTCTAAGAAGAAGAAATGGAGGTTACTTATATCAAACCTCCGATTACAGGTGTTTGGTCCCGATCTGTTTGTATTCCACTACCTGCCCTCCACCCCATCTGCTTCACATCACATCTGGGTTTGTGGTAAAGAAGGAACTAGAGAAATGGTCAGTCTTCACCTCCCCTTATACCTTTGGTACTGAGCACAAGGAACACCAGGGTGTAGGTGCGGCTCAATGAACGCTATTTGCCAGTGTTCCGGTCTCAGGCACATGGAATGCATGCTTACCCCCATGTTGAATACAGGTAAGGCTCACACATCTTGAAGAACCTCCAGGTACAGGTAAGTAACCTCCATTTTCTTCTTAAAGTCTTGTCATATTGAAAATTATTTGGATAAGAAAATAAATAATGGGTTCATGTGTTTATAGACACACAGGCACCTTGAACTAGGTATAGCACTATTGCAAAACTGTTTGCCAGTCAGTCAGTCCTGTCTACCCACACATTCAATAGTGTTGAGAACCTGGTTACCACACGGTTGTGTCCTGGCATGTTAAAAACAGTTTTATTTTGTACAGAATCTTAATGTGGTTCTTTAGTATAGATAGAAGCAGGGCCTAAGCGGCACTGGTAAAGTAAGCATATTTCATCCACTTATGGTGGCTTAGTAAACTCTGTGAGTTTAATGTAAATGTTGCTTGTAAAGATTAGCAGACCAAAAAATTAGCTGGTTAAGTTGTACAGGTTAAGAAGAATATTAGTGCTTTGACTGACTCTGTCTGGCAAACAGAAGGATTGCAATAATCACCCACACCTGGACTATGCAACGGGACGAGCACTCGAAGAAGAAATGGAGGTTAGTTACCTGTAACTGG
>NW_020681387.1:0-581 GCF_002925995.2 Terrapene triunguis
AAAGTTCAAAGTGGGGATCCAGCCTTGACATGGTGGCATAGCGGTGGAGATCGTTTTAACCCAAAAGCCAGTAAGAGATTTTTTTTTCTCCTTCTAGCTGCTTGGAGAGCAGAGCTGAAGGTAGATGCATATCTTATCTCTCCTTGCCTGAAGGCAGAGGTGTTAAGTTTTTTTTTAACAAGGGGCTTTGTTAAGAGAAGGGTTCAATCAGTGAGCAAACTTTGAACTGGTAAAGGCAATTTACAAGTTGAATTGTTTTTTTTTTCCTTTTTACATCCTCGGGAGTAGCTTGTTAGAAAGTCTCTGTTAACTCAGCAGCAGCCAGAGCTAAGTACCATCCCAGTTTCAGTCAACTGCAGAGGGTGTGACCCAGCACAAGAAAACAGGAAAATGACTGCCAAAGAAGTAACTAACAAAATAGAACTGGCCAGACTAGAAGCAGAAGAAAACGAGAGAAAACATCAGAGACTGCTTGAAATTAAAAAACTCGAGGAAAAAGCCAAACAGGAGGCCCATGAAAGAGAAGAAAAAGCCAAACAGGAGGCCCATGAAAGAGAAGAAAAAGCCAAACAGGAGGCCCA
>NW_020681387.1:591-1793 GCF_002925995.2 Terrapene triunguis
AAACAGGAGGCCCATGAAAGAGAAGAAAAAGCCAAACAGGAGGCCCACAAGAGAGAGATGGAACTGGAAGCAGCAAGGACTAGGCAGGATGCAGCAGACCATCCTAACAACTCCTTTCCAGGTACCACTTCCCATCCCAGGAAATTCCCCACCTACAAGGCAGGCGATGATACTGAGGCCTTCTTAGAAAATTTTGAAAGGGCCTGCCTTGGATACAACATCCCTCTAACCCAGTACATGGTAGAGCTGAGACCGCAGCTCAGTGGACCCTTAGCAGAGGTGGCGGCTGAAATGCCTAAGGAACACATGAACAGTTATGAACTTTTTAAAAACAAGGCCAGAATCAGAATGGGGCTAACACCTGAGCATGCCCGTCGGCGGTTCAGAGCCCTAAGGTGGAAACCAGATGTGTCATTTACCCGGCATGCCTACCACATTCAAAAAAATTGGGATGCCTGGATATCAGGAGCAAATGTTAAATCTACGGAAGAGTTGCCCTTCCTATTGCAAATGGAGCAGTTTTTAGAGGGTGTTCCTGAGGAAATAGAAAGGTACATCCTAGATGGGAAGCCCAAAACTGTAACCGAGGCGGGGGAGATTGGAGCCAAATGGGTGGAGGTGGCAGAAAAGAAAAAAATTAGTAGCAGTTGGAGCGAATATCAGAAGGGGCAAGCCGAAACAAAACCTTACCACCGGGGACAACCCAAGGCCCCACCCACATCCCAAGGGAAACCCCAGACGCCTTCTCACCCCACCACACCAGTCTCCATCAACCAACATCGCCCCGGTGATACCTTAGCAGGGCGATGTTTTAAATGTAATGAACTGGGGCATATAAAGGCTCACTGCCCCAAGAACCCTAACCGATTACAGTTCATTACACCCCAGTCACACCAAAGATCCCCAGACCCAGATGCCTCTCTCATACCCTCGGAGCGAAGGGAAACCTTGAGAGTGGGCGGAAAAAAGGTTATCGCTTGGAGGGACACTGGGGCACAAGTGTCAACTATCCACCAATCCCTAGTGGACCCCAAACTCATCAACCCGGAGGCTACAGTGACAATTCAACCCTTCGTGTCACAGTCTGTAACCTTGCCTACAGCCCAGTTGCATGTCCAGTACAAGGGCTGGGCAGGAATGTGGACTTTTGCAGTATATGACAATTATCCCATCCCCATGCTGCTGGGGGAAGACTTGGCCAA
>NW_020681388.1:0-5096 GCF_002925995.2 Terrapene triunguis
TACTGCTCCATGTAGATGGATTATTTCTAGCAGCCATTTCCTCATTGCTCCTTATCCTCCTTTTGCCTTCCAGCTGTGCTGTGGGCCATTCACTTGGAGCAGGTACCAATCTCCATCACAAAGGAGCCACATAGGGGCAGCACTGCTGAATTCATTTGCAAAGTGTTGTAAGCAGAGTCAAGATAAGCTCTACCCTGACATCTGGTGGTGAATGGTGGCGAGTGTGGAAAAGAACTTCAGGGGCTGATCTTGTTTGCATAGGCACACCCACCCTGCCTAGCATGAGCCCACAGCAGCCCAAAATGGTCACTTTGGCTGCTGTGGGACCCCCAGTTTCTCTGTTACTGGGGCAGGAGGAATAAAGTGGTGTTACCCTGATTATGTGAATCAAGGACAATGAAACTGTTTTATAACAGTTATGACACCCATTATGACAGAAGGTTTCACCATCACCTAGGGAGCACTCGCTAGACAGGGGTCATGGATTCCAACTCCCAGTGAGGCGAGAGAGGCTGGGGACAGGTAGTTGTGGAGTGCCCCATAGGATGGCTAGTGGAGCAGTTTGCGGAATGGCTGGAGCAGCTCGCAGTGAAGGCTGCAGCAGAACCCCATAGAGAGGTGGGGCAGTCTGCCTTAGACCATGTAAGGTGCCCCCTAATGTTGCTGTGCCCGCCCCCACCAGGGTGGGAGGTAAAACTCTGCAGATAAATGTTTGAACTCTGGGGCTGCACTGACCAGAGACTTTTTGGGTTGTTGGACACTTGCGTGATTTCTTGGGTTACTGGACTTAAGACCCTGAGGGGAAAAGGATACTGCCAAACTTACTTGGGGGTGGGTCTTTTGCTCATGGTTTCTGCTATGAACCCTGTTTGTGGTGTTTTCCCAACATAATGCCGCATTGTTTCCCTCCTTTATTAAAAGGATTTTGCTATACTCAGACTCCGTGCTTGCGAGAGGGGAAGTATTGCCTCCTAGAGGCGCCCAGAGGGGTGGTATGTAATTGTCCCAGGTTACTGGGTGGGGGCTCGAGCCGGTTTTGCATTGCGTTATTGAAATGGAACCCCTAGATACTGAACCCGGCCCTTGTTGCTGCCAACTCAGACCGGCAGAAGGGTTAAAGTGTCTATATCAGACTCTACCTATATCCACTGGTACAAAGCCCCAGCTGGAGGGGCACCGCAGAGGCTGCTCTACCTTTCTTACTCTAAGCCTGACCCCAGCCGGGAGGACAGTTTCTCCAGTGAGAAACTCGCCGCATGTTTTCAAGGCTGTAGCATCTGCAAACTGTTGGTGCACAAGCTGGAAAAGGCAGACAGCGGCCACTATTACTGTGCCACATGGGATTATACACGAGCATCCTTCAGCCCTGCACAAAAAACCCCCAAAACAACAAAACCCCACACACCACAGCCTGGGGGGCTGGGCTCAGCTCTCACGTTACTGCTGCAGCAGAGCTGAGTGAGCCCCACCCTCAGCCCACCCTATACATAGAGTTGCCAACTTTCTAATTGCACAAAACCAAACAGCATTTTCCCACCCCTTCTGAGGCTCCCCCTGCTCACTCCATCCTGTCTCCCTTCATGGTTTCCTGTCCCCCACCCTCACTCACTGTTATCTGGCTGGGGGTGCAGGCTCTGGGGTGGGGCCAGGGATGAGGCGTTTGGGGTGCAGGAGAGGGCTCAGCCCTGGGGCATGGGTGCAGGAGACGGTTCGAGGTTTAGGCTCAGGACAGGAGGTCCTTATCTTAGGCGGCTCTGGGTCAGCAGCGCAGTGGGGCTAAAGCAGGCTCCCTGCATACCTCGGCTCAGCATGGCTCTCAGAAGAGGTCGGCATGTCTGGCTCCTAGGCGGAGGGGGCTCCTGGCCAATGGGAGCTGTGGAGCTGGTGCTCAGAGTAGAGGCAGTGCACGAAGCCCCCATGGCCGTCCCTGCGCCTAGGGGCAGCAGGGAGATGCTGGCCACTGCCGGGAGCCGTGTGGGGCCAGGGTACGCAGGGAGCCTGCCTTAGCCCTGCTGTTCCACCAACCGGACTTTTAACGGCCCGGTCAGCAAAGCTGACCGGAGCCGCCAGGGTCCCTTTTCAACCAGGTGTTAATGTCGAAAACCGGACGCCTGGCAACCCTATCTATAGGGTAGACAGCCTCTCAAACACATACCGTAGCCAATACAGCAGACTGACTCCTGCCCCAGCTCCACCCACCCATGCTGATGCCCCTTCATCCCAGGAAGTGGGAGAAGGAGTTTTCCTAGTGAGTGGCACTGGGCCCACTTCCCCAGCGTCTGCCTAGCAATACCGGCTCCATCTCTAAAGGCAGAACAAGCAATCATCTTGTGATGTGACTATTTCACAGGTGACTTGAGAACAATGGGGGGGTGGGGGAGAGAATAAGGGACAACAGGGTGGAGAGTATAAAAGACTGCAGAGGATTTGTGGTAGGTGAATGGGGAAGATGAGGGGAAGAGAATTTCTAGTTTGCTCACATGAGCAAGTCACATGTCCACTAAGAATTTTTAGCAATGACTGGAGCACTAACCAGGGTGCAGGAGTTTTTGCTACCACACTATTTAACCCTATTCAAACCAGGTCTAAATCATGCAGGGTAAAAACACCTGCATCCATTGTGCTCTAGCTCTCCTACCGCTGTCACCATCCCTGGATCTGCAACGTTGCTAGCCAAGTGAACAATGGTAGAGAAAGGTACAGAAAGGTGCTGATTGAACCCCCTCAGTGTGGTGCTCTTATCTCCCTCTAGCCATGGTTGGGCAACAGAAAAAGGTTGAATAGCCTGCTATAGCCTTGGCGAACACTGATGGCTCTTTGAGCTCATGCTTTCAGTTCCCGCTTCTGACAACCCACCCAGGAACATGGCATTACCTTAGAACCAGTTTTGCCCCAGTTTCACACTCAGCAATGGTGGGTGCACTAGTATACAAAGGATGCAGGAATTCTGAGGCCATGGCAGCAGCGGTCGAGAGTAGACAACAAAATGTAACAGAGGTAACTTTACTGCACATTATACACGCCCAGAGAAGCCCTCAGTGGATTAATGCAAGAGAAGCAGTACAATTCCTGGCAACTTTCAAGCTCTTCAAACCAAACAAGAGAAGGGCATTGACATTTCCAGGAAGTCACAGGGAGCTTCCTTGCCACTTATCAAATCCCTAATGGGCAGGTTGGCTGCACATCCATTTTATGTTACATTGAATTACCAATGATCTTACTCCATTCTCCATATTGTAGCTATTTTTGATCTAATCTATTTAAGTAGCTGTTTGTCTGAGTAAGGCATTCCTAAAACGTCCATCACCATGGTATCAGAGCACTGAACACGAATGTGGACTCTGACAGCACTAACAGGACATCAAAGTGGCATCTGCTTTTTGCATCTCCCAGTTTCTATGAAGCTTTATTTGCTTCTCTTTCTTTTCATATGTATCTGTTGAATGCCCAAGCACTTGCCATTGTTTCTTTTAATTGCAACAGGAATTTTTTTATCTAGTTACATTTTTAAAATGCAAATATAGTCATATTATTTCTATTCAGGTAGCACCCAAACTGATGGAGATCTTTGTGCTAGGAACTGTACAAATCATGTGATAAAAATACTCCCTGCTCTAAGAGTTTTACAAATGATGTATTTATGTTTATTTGATTCCATATGAAAGATGCAGGGACAGGGATATAACTTTCTTATTAGATGGTAAATTGTTTGGGCCTTTTTGCACATCTGACCACCACCTAGGACAGTGGGACTCTAATCCTAATTAGGCTCTTGGTTTTCACTATAATAAAATTGTTATTTCATGATTTGGGGCCTACGGGCCCCAACTGAAAGAGAGGAGTCCCACTGTGCTAGATGCTCTAGACCACACTGAGAAATGGCTCCCGCCTCTAAGAGGTTATAGTCAAACTAGACAAGACGTAAAAAGAAACGATAGTTCTCATTTTACAGATGGAGGACAGGAGATTATGGGCCAGATTATCAAGAAGACCTGAGCACTTCTCCCTCCAGCAGAACTCGACAGAAGCAGTGGGTACTCTGCACCTCTGAAAATCAGGCTCTTGGTAACTTGCCGATGGTCATGCATGGCATTTGTGGCATTGCTGTGAATTGAGTTCATACCTCCCGAGTCCTGGTTTAGTGCCTTAACCACAGAGCATTAATGGTGGGAGAGCACACTACAATTCGCTACGTGGATCCCTCCTTCCATGGAAGGAGAATGCACTAAGGCCAAAATTCTCAGATATTTTTAGTCTCCTAACTTCCATTGAAATCATCCTAATCACTGAATTAGGATCTGGACCTAAGAACCTAAAATGGTTAATGGCTCTCTCTTTCTCACACTCACACACACTCTCACTCTTCCTCCCAGCCCCAAACCAAACCAGCCAGTACAGTATGAACAGCAACAATATCCTCGTTTCTTGCTTTCTTCAGTCAGGACTGGGTAACCGTATTTTTCTTTTGACAAAATTAAGCACCATTAACTTCATAATTTTCCTTCCTGAAAAGGTGCAGCAAGTTCAGGAGACATGGTGGGATGTTTGGAAGCCCTCTTTGCTTGCTTCTTCCCTGGTAAGTTTACTGGACACATTAACTGTCGTTAACAATAAATACAGAATGAAATCACTAACAAAAAAAAAAACAAATAAAAAACAAAAAACAAACAAACAAAAAGTACAACATGGGCCTGAATCTCAAGTCCAATGTAACAACTTGATGTTGGTGCAATCCCAGTGAAGCCAATGACATTGAACTGAAATAAAACTGGTGTACGGAAATGGGGAAATCAGGATCCGTAATCCTGGATGGTTCCTCACAGATAAAGGGTCTGATTCTCCACTGCCCTGTACCTTGTGTAATTGTTCACACCATATTTGCCCAGGTGTAAACAGAAATTGATCGTTCACTCACACTAGAGATAGAGGCTTTACCTATTTTCCCCTCACATTTACAGAGACATAAATGGCTATACAAGCTGCAAGGCAATGGGTAATTAAACCCATGTACCTACCTCAAGAACTTACAGGTTGCAAAGCCATGTATGTGTTACTGCTCTCTGAAGAGGGAAATGTGTCTAGGTGCTGTCTCCTCA
>NW_020681389.1:0-8014 GCF_002925995.2 Terrapene triunguis
TGCACTGCTCAGCCTGCCTGCGAAAAGACAATGAGATATTCCATGTACGGTTAGTTTAGACAGTAGATAGACATCAGCTCACATGTGAAGGTCCAGTGTGAGTTTGGGCAGGAAATGTGAAAGGTGGAGTTAAGGTGACACTTTCCACTCAGCTCAAGCACATAACCTTAACTCTGCCCCCATAGGAATGCCAGGAGAGACACCCCCTCTGTTCTTCTGGGGATGGAAGGGCCCACACAACATGTGACACGTGAAATCCCAGAAAAGGATTAGTATTTTCCCAACAGGAAGCCAAAGAATTTCCTTAGCCCTGGTCTACACTACGAGTTTAGGTTGAATTTAGCAGCAATAGGTCGATTTAACCCTGCACCTGTCCACACGACGAAGCCATTTTTGTCGACTTAAAAGGCTCTTAAAATCTATTTCTTTACTCCTCCCCGACGAGAGGATTAATGCTAAAATCGACATCGCTGGGTTGAATTTGGCGTAGTGTGGATGCAATTTGACGTTATTGGCCTCCGGGCACTATCCCAGAGTGCTCCATTGTGACCGCTCTGGACAGCACTTTCAACTCAGATGCACTAGTCAGGTACACAGGAAAAGCCCCCAGAACTTTTGAATTTCATTTCCTGTTTGGCAGCGGAGACTGCAGGAACTGTGGGATAGCTACCCACAGTGCATCGCTCCAAAAGTTGACGCTAGCCAAGGTACTGTGGATGCACTCCGCTGACTTAATGCGCTTAGTGGGAACGCACACAATCGACTGTATAAAATCTCTTCAGAAAAATCGACTTCTATAAAATTGGCCTAATTTTGTAGTGTAGACATACCCTTCGAGAAAGAAGATGATTCCCATGAAGTGCTTGGGATGGGTAATGGCTCCCAATCAGGCTGCTGGGGCTTCTCCCACCCTGCAGACCTCAGCAAGTCCACAGGGAATGGAGGAAGAACCCCAGACCCCTCAAGCCTTACGCTCTCTACACAATCTCTAGCCCTTCTTCCCACCTTTGATCTAGAGCAGGAGTCTCTTCCTAGAGCTTCCAGGAGAGCCAGAGCGGGTGGAAGAGGGGACTGGGTGGCTATCAGTGGCTTGGAAGAAGTCAGGGGCATTTTTCTCCCTTCCTCTGACCCTGTGTGCACGAGGGGAGAACCCCCACTGGATCTCAGGCTCATTAGTTCTAGCAGTTTCTACACTGGGGCTTTGGTTGGCTTAAGTATATCACACAGGATGTGAAATTTTTCACAGCCCTGAGCGATGTAATTAGGTCGACCTAACTCTGCAGTGTAGACCATCTCTTAGAGCAGGGGTGGTCAAACTACGGCCCGCGGGCCACATCTGGCCCGCAGGACGGGCCTGCCTGGCCCCTGAGCTCCCAGCCAGGGAGGCTAGCCCCCGGACCCTCCCCTGCTCTCCCTCCGCAGCCTCAGCGTGCTGGGTGGGCAGCGCTCTGGGGGGGTGGGGCAGCGCGATCCTGTGGGGCAGCGTGTCTAGCTCCGTCTGGGACGTGCGGTTGCCAGACACGGTGCTCTGAGCGGCATGGTAAGGGGGCGGGGAGCAGGGGTGCTGGATAAGGGGAAGGGAGTCCTGGGGGGCAGTCAGAGGACAGGGAGCTGGGGGCGGTTGGATGGGGTGGAGGTTCTGGGGGGGCGGTTAGGGGAAGAGGTGGGGGTTGGATAAGCGTGGGAGTCCCAAGGGTCTGTCAGGGGGCAGGGTGTGAATAGGGATCGGGGCAGTCAGGGGACAAGGAGCAGGGGGGGTTGGATGGGTCGGGGGTTCTGAGGGGGGCAATCAGGGGGCAAGTAGTGGGAGGGGCTCGGATAGGGGGTGGGGCCAGGCTGTTTGGGGAGGCACAGCCTTCCCTACCCGGCCCTCCATATAATTTTGCAACCCCGATGCGGCCCTCAGGCCAAAAAGTTTGCCCACCGCTGTCTTAGAGGAAGCAGAGGGACAGAGTTTCTTAGGCACAGAGCCTCCTGGAGGGCAGACATGGGGATTCTGGAGCGAGGAAACTGCCTGTGACTGTTTCTGCTGTGTTCAAAACCACAACTGTGAGTGCGCTCTGTGTAAATAAACAGGATCACACCAAGACCAGACCTGACTTGTGTCTTCAATTTCTCCTCCTAATGCAACTAGCCCTGCAAATAATGGTGAACCCCATGGACCCAAGAGGGAACAGTATTAAGTGGGACTTTCATTTTCACAATCTCCCTCATTCATTCCCTGTGGCTGCAGAGAGTCTTTTATGGAGAACCCCCTGCTTGCCGGTCTGTAGGATGGCTTCAGAGATGGTATGAATTGTCCTTTTGGGGGAAAGAGGAAAAGTTAGTTTAGACGAGCTGGAGCGGCTGCTGCTGTTGATGCCGTCACAGTCTGACCCCGCCTGGCTTAAGGCAAATCCAGACAAACACACACAAAAGGGGAGAGGAAAGAGCAACAAAGGGAGAAAATGCAGCTTCTGTCCCTGGGGCTGACTCTCACTTCCAGCCTCATGGCTGGAGAAACACAGGCTCAGCCCATGGTCTGACCAGCCACGCCCACACCTGGCAAACTCATGCTGGCATCTGACTGTTTAAGGCCTCGCTTTAGCTGCCTTATTGGTCACAGGCTCACAGCCCACGTGCAAAGGGTAGAATTGAAGTGAAGCTGAATCCTTAGCAGACAGAGGGAAAAGGACAGAGAGAGAAGGGGGAGAAATAAGGCGGAGAAGGACAATGCCCCAGGATGGACGGGGGTGTCAGCAGGAATCCGTCTTTCATCCCAGGTGGAGTTTAGTGGATTCAGCTGGAGCTGGTGGTGTCATCTGGCTCCATCTCTGACCTGCTGTGGTCAGGACGTCTATGAGGATGAGGAGAAAAAGGCCCAGTGGTGTCACGGTGGATCCTGGGGTCCCAGGAGACAGTGGGGGTGACAGCCATGCTGGTGAGGCTTGTTTCTTTTCAGTCCCCCCATCCCAATGTTCCCATTTAGTGACCCCCACATACACAATATCCGGGTGGGGGGATGGGTCTAGTCCCGTTGACGTTAATCACACAAAGGCGCTCTGGGGATTTGAACTCTGGAGGGTGCCTCCCATTTCCAGACTCTCTCAGCTCAGTGTCGTACCAGCCGGGGACTTCACCCGGAGCCTGGCTGAGCCCGTAGCCTCAGCCCAGCTCTTTTCCCTCCCTCAGTCCTGGCTGCCCGTCTGTTGTTCTCCTGCTTTGCTGACTTTGCAAACAGTTTGTGTAACAGGCTGAGTTGGCCTTTTGTCACCTTGGACGCGCCGGACTGTGCCATTGGGGCCAGCGCTGATGGCCGGGGGACAGTGCCCCCTGCTGAGCACAGTGACCCCTAGCGCCACACTGGGGCATTGGGGCCAGCACAGACTGTGAGAGGAAAGCACCCCACTCCTTGCAGCACAGCGCTGCCCGTTGAGCTCCCTGCCCCACTCCTGGGAGCATGTGACTTAGGGCCCTGAGTCACCACGGGCCCAGGAGCTGTCAGCCGCCATGGTGCAGGTGCTGGACACCCCCCCCCACACACACACTGTGGGGTTTGGGTTCTCTTCCCCCTCCCCCACCGTGGGCCCAAGCTTCAGTCATCCCCCCGTCAGCCCCTCCCCACATTATTTTTGGTTACTACCAGTGACCTGTCCGTTACTTTCACTAAAATTAACCGTGACAAAAGCTTAACCTTATCCCCACCGCACTGTTACACAATGTACAGGAGAGGGGAGGAGCCCTGAGGAATCACATGGTAACCGTGTGGCCTAATGGAAAGACCCCTGGACTGGGACTATTCCAAGCTCTGCCACTGGTCTGTTGGGTGACCTTGGGCAAGTCACTCCCCCTCCCCTTGCCTCAGTTTCCCATCTGTATAATGGGGATAATGATGTAAAGCTGTTTGAAATGTCCTGATGTAAAGCACCATATAACACTTCGGTGTTTTGATTATTACCTAGGCACAGTAGCATGGCAACTGCAAACCTAGGCTCCCAGTTCCACGCGCAGGGCCAGGTAGGCAGGCAGAGCTTCAGAGTCTCAATGCGTGGATGAGAAGATGGTGTAGAGAGGAGGGGTTTAGATTCATTAGGAACTGGGGGAACTTTTGGGAGAGGGGGAGCCTATACAGGAGAGATGGGCTCCACCTAAACCAAAGTGGAACCAGACTGCTGGCACTTAACATTAAAAAGGTTGCAGAGCAATTTTAAACTAGGAGATGGGGGAAAGCCGACTGCTGCAGAGGCGCACGTGGATCGGACAGAGACTTCTCTTAGAGGAGAGTCTATTGATAGAGATTCTCTAGGTTATAGTCAGGAGCAGAGGATAGAAGAGGAAGTCAAATCCTAGTGAGGTAAATAGAAAGGAGCATAAACACTGCCAAATTAAGTGTAAAAATGTAATAAGAAAAGCCAAAGAGGAGTTTGAAGAACAGCTAGCCAAAAACTCCAAAGGTAATAACAAAATGTTTTTAAGTACATCAGAATCAGAAAGCCTGCTAAACAACCAGTGGGGCCCCTGGATGATCGAGATACAAAAGGAGCGCTTAAAGACGATAAAGTCATTGCGGAGAAACTAAATGGATTCTTTGCTTCAGTCTTCACGGCTGAGGATGTTAGGGAGATTCCAAACCTGAGCCGGCTTTTGTAGGTGACAAATCTGAGGAACTGTCACGGATTGAAGTGTCACTAGAGGAGGTTCTGGAATTAATTGATAAACTTAACATTAACAAGTCACTGGGACCAGATGGCATTCACCCAAGATTTCTGAAAGAAAATCAAATGTGAAGTTGCGGAGCTATTAACTATGGTTTGTAACCTGTCCTTTAAATCTGCTTCTGTACCCAATGACTGGAAGATAGCTAATGTAACGCCAATATTTAAAAAGGGCTCTAGAGGTGATCCCGGCAATTACAGACTGGTAAGTCTAACGTCGGTACCGGGCAAATTAGTTGAAACAATAGTAAAGAATAAAATTGTCAGATACATAGAAGAACATAAATTGTTGGGCAAAAGTCAACATGGTTTCTGTAAAGGGAAATCGTGTCTTACTAATCTATTAGAGTTCTTTGAAGGGGTCAAGAAACATGTGGACAAGGGGGATCCAGTGGACATAGTGTACTTAAATTTCCAGAAAGCCTTTGACAAAGTCCCTCACCAAAGGCTCTTACGTAAATTAAGTTGTCATGGGATAAAAGGGAAGGTCCTTTCATTGATTGAGAACTGGTTAAAAGACAGGAAACAAAGGGTAGGAATAAATGGTAAATTCTCAGAATGGGGAGGGGTAACTAGTGGTGTTCCCCAAGGGTCAGTCCTAGGACCAATCCTATTCAACTTATTCATAAATGATCTGGAGAAAGGGGTAAAAAGTGAGGTCGCAAAGTTTGCAGATGATACTAAACTGCTCAAGATAGTTAAGACCAAAGCAGACTGTGAAGAACTTCAAAAAGATCTCACAAAACTAAGTGATTGGGCAACAAAATGGCAAATGAAATTTAATGTGGACAAATGTAAAGTAATGCACATTGGAAAAAATAACCCCAACTATACATATAATATGATGGGGGCTAATTTAGCTACAACTAATCAGGAAAAAGATCTTGGAGTCATCGTGGATAGTTCTCTGAAGACGTCCACGCAGTGTGCAGAGGTGGTCAAAAAAGAAAACAGGATGTTAGGAATCATTAAAAAGGGGATAAAGAATAAGATGGAAAATATATTATTGCCCTTATGTAAATCAATGGTACGCCCATATCTTGAATACTGCGTACAGATGTGGTCTTCTCATCTCAAAAAAGACATACTGGCACTAGAAAAGGTTCAGAGAAGGGCAACTAAAATGATTAGGGGTTTGGAAAGGGTCCCATATGAGGAGAGATTAAAGAGGCTAGGACTTTTCAGCTTGAAAAAGAGGAGACTAAGGGGGGATATGATAGAGGTATATAAAATCATGAGTGGTGTGGAGAAAGTAGATAAGGAAAAGTTATTTACTTATTCCCATAATACAACAACTAGGGGCCACCAAATGAAATTAATAGGCAGCAGGTTTAAAACAAATAAAAGGAAGTTCTTCTTCACGCAGCGCACAGTCAATTTGTGGAACTTCTTGCCTGAGGAGGTTGTGAAGGCTAGGACTATAACTGCGTTTAAAAGAGAACTGGATAAATTCATGGAGGTTAAGTCCATTAATGGCTATTAGCCAGGATGGGTAAGGAATGGTGTCCCTAGCCTCTGTTTGTCAGAGGGTGGAGATGGATGGCAGGAGAGAGATCACTTGATCATTACCTGTTAGATTCACTCCCTCTGGGGCTCCTGGCATTGGCCACTGTCGGCAGACAGGATACTGGGCTAGATGGACCTTTGGTCTGACCCAGTACGGCCGTTCTTATGTTCTTATGACTACGGCTGTCTAAATGGCCACGAACTCCCACCGACAACCATTCCTCTTTCGGTTTAAAACACTAGAAAGTTAAATAGCAAAACCTTCATTGAGGCAGAGTTCAGGTTGCCCAGTGAGAGCTCCTGCCCTTCCAGAGCAGTGAGTTCAGCAGAACTCCAACTTCTGAAAAGCTGGAAATAGAGTCAGGGCAAAGGCCCACATCACCTTAGCTCTGCCCCCTTAATTCTGCATTTCATGGTCTTCACACATTTGAATTTTGCTGAACTTGACATTCTGGAAGGGCCCAAGGTATCACTGGACAACTTTTTCTCTGTGTTAAGGAAGGTTTTTGCTGGTTAATATATCCCTGCCCATCCCCTGCACCACAGCACCCCCTCCTGATCTTCCCAAACTTCTTCCGAGCCCTGCCTCCCTGCAGCACAGCACCTGGACTGAGCGCCCCACCCCACAGCAGGCACCCCAGACTGAGCCCCCCCGCCCAGCTCCTTGCAGTACAGCGCCCCCTACTGAGCCCTCACCCCACTCCATGCAACATGATGCCCGTAACTGATGTCCACCACCCTGCTCCCTGCAGCACAACTCCCCTAATTAACATGCCAGCTGGCTACCTGCAGTCCAGTGCTCCCAGCTGAGCATCCAGCCACCTTCCCTGGGGCACTGGGCCCCCTGTGAGATCACCAACCTCTCCTTGGAGCACAGCGCCCCCTACTGAGACCCTGCCCCACTCCCACAAACACAGCACCGCCTCAATAGCCCTGACCTGCTCCTTGCAGCACAGTGCCCCCTACTAAATTGTGGAAGGCATGTCACCCCCCATTACACCCTCTTTCCCTCCTGGTTGCACCTATGGTTTAACAAGCCGCAACTCAGAAAAGAATCTCTCACCGTTAGTCCTGAAACACTTCAGTTCTTCTGAAATTTATTGAAGTAGAACGGATGGGCCAGTTTCCAGCTGTGATATCTTGACACACAGACACACGTCTCCTCCTTATATACTGAGCAGAGACATTGATCTGATTAATATCGAAAGTGAAGGTAGCAAGTCACAGATCAGCCGCAAAGCTCCCCTCGCCCCCACAAGCGATACTGCCTAAGCAGGCTGGTTTGCTTCCTCTTCAGAGACATAAACAGTGTAATTGCCATAGTTATGTTACCACACAGGGCTTTCTAAGCAGGCACATTTATTCTTAAGCTAAATGCAATACAGATAAACCATATTCAAAACAACAAAAGAACCTACACACATGCTAATAAGCTCACCAGAGATCCCCCAACTCCAACAGAGCTGAGCTCTGGCTGGTGAGCAGACCTTCAAACCCCACCCATAGGTTTCTCTGGGGTCACAAACTCATAACAGCTTTTGCTCAGAATAAGCACTGAGTCTTATGGGCCTCAGCAGGCTTCATCCTTGCAGCCCTTCCCTAAGGATTGGGGAACCTTGGACCCACGGTCCCATCCATTTGCTGGATCTGAGAGGAGGCCCTGAGTCAGTGAAAACTCAGGTTATTTATCCCCAAAATTCTTCCTTTGTCTGTTGGCCCCTGGAGAATCCAGTTTGAACCAATGTTTGTGAACCTCTTCAGGTGGCCGTGCTGCTCTGGAGATGTTACAACCTGACTGACTTTGCCAAAACATC
>NW_020681390.1:0-1332 GCF_002925995.2 Terrapene triunguis
CCACTTTCCCTTGAAGTAAGTGGTGAATCAATTAATAAATTGGTATTGTTCTGTCCAAGATGGTATATCTCTGACGTAGAAGGCTAGGAGCTGGTGGGATCCGGTTGGTGTCCTTCTCTATGAGATTTATGAGTGGCTGTGGGAGCATTCATGCAATTTAGCTGGGTGTGGGGCATCACCTGCTGCTGGACTGAGGGATAACAGCACCTGAAGGGGTTTGTTTCTTGTCACTAGTAGAGCATTGTGACAGACACCCCAGGCTAGTGTGTTCAGGGGGCAGAGCAGGTCTCACAGTTCCAGGTTATACCCGGGGAAGCCACCTATACCGTCACAGTTTCCCATTGGAGGAGAACCCAGTGATGTGGCCTCTTAGTGTAACTCATTGGTTTACACTATATACACCAGTCCTGGAACAGAGGTGGCCACAGACAACAAGCAGGGTCTCCCCTCTTTTACGGATCTTTGCCCGTATGCCAGGAGTAGGACTAGTGTGCAAGGACCTTTCCCCCACACAATATTTTCAGCCTAGGATACTGAGGGTGAAAGCTGAGTCATCACCAGTGAGTGGGAGCTGGGCAAGGCAGGGTACTTCACTGCATGACCTCTCTGACGAGTGTTGCTGTGCTTCTTTCTAATGCTATTGCATCATGTGTTTATATATTTTTGATGCAACAGCCCTCTGGTCTGTATTCTAATAACTATTGCAATATCTTCCCTATAGATCCATTGTCGTTCCTAGTATATGTCCTATGGGTTGCCTGACCATTCTGTGTGTTGGATTCTCATTTCTGAGAGGTTGCTGCCTCTCCCAAAGGAACAGAAAATATATCGTTTGAAATGGGAAAGGAAATGTCCAGCCTTCTCAGTCCTGAGACTACTGGGATTATGCACAGTGACCACTTTTTGGGGCAATCCTGTTTTAAAGTGAACTTCTTAGGTTTTCCGATCTCTTTGATTTGGCTAATGTTCATCCCAAGCGTCACTGAGGAGTTCTCAAAACTGTACCTGCAAAAGTACCTGAGAGATTGTAGAGATGACAGTTTGGAAAGGGTTTTCCATAAATTTGTCCTTTTATAGTCAGCGGGTTTTGAGCCCCTGCCTGGTGACAGAATGGAACCTGGATATTTGGAGGATGTCTAACTAGTCTCCCCTATCCCTGGCATTACTGACTGAAGAGATAGGGAGAGAGACAATGTATTCGAAGTCGCATCCTAATTGAAATACCTGAGCTGGTGAAAAGAAGCCCTATGTACAGAGTAACTGCACAGGAGTTGTTCTAAGGTAACTAACCTGTGGGCATGTCATGGTCATTATTAAACTGCAAAGCATCAC
>NW_020681391.1:0-392 GCF_002925995.2 Terrapene triunguis
ATCCTCCGCAGCAGGATGTGATTTATTGCCCTGCACACTTGGAGTAATACAGCCCCAACAGTGGACTTCCCCACTCCAAACTGATTTGCAACTGAGTGGTAGCAGTCTGGATTCACCAGCTTTCACACAGCGATTGCAACACTCTTCTCTACCGAAAAGGCAGCTCTCATTCTGGTGTCCTTACACCGCAGGTCGGGGGCCAGCTCAGCACATAGCTCCAGGAAGGTTGCTTTATGCATCCTAAAGTTCTGTACCCACTGGTCTTCATCCCACGCCTGCATGACAATGCGATCCCACCAATCAGTGCTTGTTTTCCTAGCCCAAAAGTGACGGTCTACCGTATGCAGCTGCCAGGGCCGGCTCTAGGTTTTTTGCCGCCCCAAGCAAAAAAA
>NW_020681391.1:492-1062 GCF_002925995.2 Terrapene triunguis
GTGATCCACAAGCACCTGCAACACCATGGAGAAGTATCCCTTCCTATTGATGTATTCTGAGGCAAGGTGGTCTGGCACTAAAATTGGAACGTATGTGCCATCAATCGCCCCGCCACAGTTAGGGAAACCCATCTTTGCAAAGCCATCCACTATTTCATGCACATTTACCAGATACACTATCCTCCGCAGCAGGATGTGATTTATTGCCCTGCACACTTGGAGTAATACAGCCCCAACAGTGGACTTCCCCACTCCAAACTGATTTGCAACTGAGTGGTAGCAGTCTGGATTCACCAGCTTTCACACAGCGATTGCAACACTCTTCTCTACCGAAAAGGCAGCTCTCATTCTGGTGTCCTTACACCGCAGGTCGGGGGCCAGCTCAGCACATAGCTCCAGGAAGGTTGCTTTATGCATCCTAAAGTTCTGTACCCACTGGTCTTCATCCCACGCCTGCATGACAATGCGATCCCACCAATCAGTGCTTGTTTTCCTAGCCCAAAAGTGACGGTCTACCGTATGCAGCTGCCAGGGCCGGCTCTAGGTTTTTTGCCGCCCCAAGCAAAAAAA
>NW_020681392.1:0-1193 GCF_002925995.2 Terrapene triunguis
TTATGAAAAAGCGATGTCCTTATCTCGAAATAATTACCGTATATACTCGATCATAAGCCAGTTCGTTTATAAGCCGACCCCCCCAAGATAGAGAAGTAAAAATTGAAAATTTCATAAACCGACCATATAATTCAGGGGTCAGCAAACTTTGGCTCCTGGGCCATCAGGATAAGCTCCTGCTGGTCTGAGATGGTTTGTTTACCTCAAGCGTCCACAGGCACGGAGGTAAACCTAAGTAAACAAAGTGTCCCGGCGCGCCAGCTGCTTACCCAGACAGGCCAGGACAGCAACTGGTGGGGAAATTTTTTTGAGGGGAGAAGCTGGGAGTCAGGGGAGTAACCCCTGTGACCACCCCTCACATGACCCCACCCCTAGCCCGGGACCCCCACACTCTCCCCATCCCATCCCTTCCCACCTTATCTGGGGAGGGCCAGGGGAGGATGTCTCTGACCTGGCTGGAGCTGCTCCGGCAGGCTGGGCAGCGCAGCCGCAGCCTGCTCCGGCAGGCCAGACTGGGCGGTGCAGCCACATGTTCCAGCGGGCTGGGTGGCGTGGCCACAGCGTGCTCCGGCACCCGGGCAGCGCGGCCACAGCCTGCTCTGGGGAGTGGGGCCAAGCAGCACAGCTGCAGCCTGCCAGCCCCAGAGCTGCAGCTGCTTTGGAGACTGGGGGGAGAGCAGCGTGGCCAGAAGTGGAGAGACTCTGGCCCAGTCTCTTCCCTTCTGTCTCTGCTGCCTCTCCTTGCTCCCTCTGTTGGGGGGAGAGGCTGTGTCCCAGTTCTCCCTCTCTATAACTGTTCATAAGCCGACCTCCGTCTCTGGTGCTTCCCTTTTTTACTAAAAAAAAAAAATTCGGCTTATGAATGAGTATATACGGTAATTGCTATGAAATATGTGTGTGTGGGGGGGGTGGGGGGGGTGGAGGGTGTTTTGTTTTTAAAGCAATTTCTTAGAAGTAGAAAAATTAAAATGCAGCAAACAATCTGCAGTTTAGAAGTGCTAATACAGTAAGCAGGACAACATGCTTGTAAACATTTAAACAAATTAATATCTATTATTCTCTCATTCAGATGTCCCATAAATTACATACAATGAACTCAAGACAGAAAGTCACATTTTGCCCAGTACTCTGCTGACTATTACCAATTTTAGATCCCTAATAAGGTGGGCTACTTGAACTACTCACCTTCTTGA
>NW_020681393.1:0-10007 GCF_002925995.2 Terrapene triunguis
CCCCCCCCCCCCATGGGGGGGGGGGGCGGCCGGAGGCTTTTTTGCCTGGGGCGGCGAAAAAGCCAGAGCCGGCCCTGCCCAGAGAGAATAAGTGTAAGTAAAGGTGGTAGAATCAGCCCCCTTGCCAGCAATTTTTAGTACTCTAACATTGATGTAGTCATGTTTGTATGAGTCTACAACTTCACATCTCCTTCAGCTTTAGTTTTGTACCGTATGCTGTCATGAAAATATTAGAGCTAGTTGTTGTGGATTTTGGACATATTTTTCCCCATTGAATAATTAATCAAAAATAAATTATTTTATTATTCAACCAGAAATATTTGTGATGTTCCCTAGAAACAATTAGACATGTCCATGAATGAAAAGCCGGGATGAAACGCTCCCTCATTCTGGGCAAATTTAGATCCAAATCTGAATTTTGCAGCATAGGTCCATCTCTAACTAGGATTTTATGACAGTCACCTATGTTAGGTGAGGAAGAGGATCTGTGAAACAGAAACAAATAATTGTTTGAAGACAAACATATTGACTTATTAGTAAACATAGCAAGAATAGGATTGGTTTCACCTATTGCAAACTTGTAATAACAGAATGCTTAGGGACCTGCAATAATCCCCACAAAGTTGTATTTTCTGTTGTAGGGGGGGGGGCACCAGGTTTTGCAAGTGTTCATGTGTTCAGTTTAGTCATCAACATCCAAAAGTCTGTCACAAAAACACTGTGGTTTGAAAGTCTCTGGCTGGATATTATGTTATGGTTATTTTCCCCATGAGTATTCACTGGAGACTGGTAACGTATGATACCATCTGACCTTAATTGGTGGTATCCTAAGGTCATATATATAAATGCTGTTCCTCTTTCCCTGGCTTTAGTTTTATGAAAAACTCCTTGTATATTTCATGACATTTTTTAACTTTTCACAGGACACTCACAAATCAGAATCATCTTCTTTCGGTGTCTGTTAATGGAAACCCCCTCATACGGTTATTAGTCATTGTCGTACAATAGTTTCTTGTCTACAAGTACTTTGATGTTGTACATAAGAGCCATGGATCAATTACATCCATTTTTCCCATTACCAGGCAAATATTTGGACACTTTCTGTTGAGTTGATTCAAGGCAGAACTACACTAAAGGAGTTGCATACTGTGCAGACATTTTTAACCTTCAGAAGCTGAAGGTTTTGTGACCTGGGAGAATTAATAGATGTTTATTCTAGCAGGATAAATGGAAAAAGGCCATTTTTATTCTAGTGGGATAAATGAAAAGCAGCTAAAATGGGGTTTGTTATGACAAAAATATTCAGAAGTGGCATGTTGAAGTGAGGAAAAGCAGTTATGTATTTATATTGTAGTCCTAATGGAATGTTTGTCGAGAGTTCTTCAAGTGGCAAAATGCATTAGTAGTTGTTGTGTTCCCTTAGTTATCAAAACAAATGTTTCTGTTGAAGCTTGGCTGCTGTGCTTAAATCACTTGGGAAGATCCAAAATATACATCCTCATGTCTTGTGGAAGGAAGATTTCAGACTTTTTAATTAAAATATTTATTTTTGAACAAGCGCTACAGATTGCCTTTATTTTTCTTGTTTGTTTTACTAAATAGCCACTGGGTTTCTACTATTGTGTTAGAAAGACATTTAGAGAACATTTCACTAGCCAAGATTCTTCTGGAGAAGGGAAGACGGGAGAAGAGCCAGCTGGCATATCTAGTTGTGGTACATTTATAATACTCACCAAAACTAGGGATTTAATAAAACAAGACTGACTGGACAGCATTCTCCAAAAAATGCTGCTTTGTATATTCTTCAGAGGGCCCCATCCCTCTGATTTTACTCAGGAAAAATTTCCCATTGAAGCCTGTGGGAATATATGCTTGAATTAAGGATTTCAGAATCAGGTGGAGAGGGATCTAAACAACTCCATCCTGTGGTGCAGAAATACCAGGGCTAGTTCCTCTTCACCATTTAAATCCAGTATTCAGGTTGAGCAAGAATATCCTAGCTGGAGCTCTGCATAAGTGGGCGCCGCGCAGGTGATGGCTATGGAGGGTAGACTGCATGTAAGTTGGCATTGAATCCAGTGGCACCAACACACCTCATGCCGGGGCAGAGGGACTGCAGCCAGGGACTGAAGTAGTGGTCATATCCTCTGCCTAGCTTAGAGGTGGAATGGATTTCATTTCTCTACCTCTGCACTTCATCCTCATCAAACAGAATTACTTTGTGGGTGAAATAAATCTTACTCTCAGAGAGATCAGCAGCAGCCACATTCACATTTGCAAAGGACACAGTCAAGTAATTTAGACTCAGAATTTATGTTTTGTGCATTTTACAAAAAGAAAAAACGTTCTGCACCTTAACCTCAACAGAATTTTTTTCAGGATTTAACAGTGACTCAGAGAAAAAGTTTTTGCATTCAAATGTTCCCTTGTACTTGAAATACTGTGGAATTGTGATAGCATGTGAGAACAAGGAATTGAAATTGATTATAGTCAGCTTATTCTTGTAATGTCATTGTTCAACGCAAATGAAATCCAAAAAGTAAACAAACAGCTTTTTGAGTATCAGAGGGGTAGCCGTGTTAGTCTGAATCTGTAAAAAGCAACAGAGGGTCCTGTGGCACCTTTAAGACTAACAGAAGTATTGGAGCATAAGCTTTCGTGGGTGAATGCCCACTTCATCAGAAGCAAGTTGCTTTAAACCGCTTTTTGGTAGTTTAAAGTGTAATTAGTAATGTGGGTTATAGTAACTGTACTTTTTAAAAACTTAACATAATCTTGTCCTTTTGTGGTTCTGCTTAGACATGACTCACAGACTGAGCAACAAAATATTATATATGTAATAACTTATAGGATTAGGCCCTGGCTTTGGATGACCTGGATTTTAATAGAGATGATCCATTTCTTTTATCAAAATTTTATTACAGGGAAGATGGTGCCCTCCCTTCCCCTCATCTGTATACAGTCAGCACCCATCGTGTGCATATTCTTCTCTTCCGTGGCATTGTCCCCTTCTCAGATCAAACTCAGAATCCATGCTTGTGGAGAGCTGAGCATGCATCTGGGAGATTCCAATAAGAATGGATAATACAGTTTGTGGATATGTTGTCTTTTCCACAGAACTGTATAGTGAGAGACTTAAAGAACTCAATCTGTTTAGCTTAACACAGAGAAGACTGAAAGGTGGCTTGATTGTGGTGTAAAAGTACTTTCACACGGAGAAAATACCAGGCACTAAAGGGCTTCTCAATCTAGTGAAGAAAGGTATAACAAGAACCAATGGTGGGAAGTTAAATTCTAATTAGACACACATTCTTAACACTGAGGGTGATTGGCCATTGGAACAAATTGCCATGGGAAGTGATGGATTCTCCATCTCTTGATGTATTCAGATGACGAGTGGATGCCTTTCTGGAAGGTAGTCAGTCACACACAAGTTATCGGGCTCAAGGGGTCACGGATGACACTATGTGGCCTGTGTTATACAGGAGATTAGACTAGATGATCTATTTGGCCCCTTCTGGCCTTAAAATCTCCCTTTAAGGAATGGCAGGCATGATGAAATGAGTCCTTGCTAGTGTAACTCTATTACCACTCTGCTAGCAGGGACCAGGGTTGGACCATGGTCAGAGCCACTGTGGAAGCACGGGACTTCCACATGGATTGGATGGTCTGGCCTCCTGTGAGTCATTAGAGAGGCATGATGTTTCTGAATGGGTCCTGCTCTGTGGAATGGGCCACAGGAGCAATGCATGCAATCCCTACCTACAGTGATTGATATGGGGGAATCCAGCGGAGGGCAACAATAATTATTAGGGGGCTGGGGCACATGACATATGAGAAGAGCCTGAGGGAACTGGGCTTATTTAGTCTGCAGAAGAGAAGAATGAGTGGGGATTTTGATAGTAGCCTTCAACTACCTGAAGGGGGGCTCCAAAGAGGATGGAGCTCGGCTGTTCTCGGTGGTGGCAGATGACAGAACAAGGAGCAATGGTCTCAAATTGCAGTGGGGGAGGTCTAGGTTGGATATTAGGAAAAACTATTTCACTAGGAGGGTGGTGGAATCTCTATCCTTTGAGGGTTTTTAAGGCCCGGCTTGACAAAGCCCTGACTGGGATGATTTAGTTGGGTTTGGTCCTGCTTTGAGCAGGAGGTTGGACTAGATGACCTCCTGAGGGCTCTTCCAACCCTAACCTTCTTATTATTTTGGTTTATTCAGACCCTGCTCTCCGCAACAATTGCCCAGAAGAATACAACCATTGTTATCCAAGGACCTGATTCTGTTCTCATATATACAGGGTAAATCAGAAGTAATTTCACTGCAGTGGAGTTACACTGGTGTAAAACTGGTGCAAGTGGCAAGAGGACCATGCCCCAAGCAATTTCTGGTCTGTATAAATGTTCTCTTCCCCCAGCTCTTTGCCATTCCTTACTCTGAAAGACTCACTGCAAAGTGCTGCAATTGAATAGGCTTATTGCAGAGACACCCTCCCCCTCTCCCCACCCCCCCACGCAAATCAATGTGTGTTTCATTAAGCATTGTCTTGAAACTCCCTGCTAGGCCTTGAACTTAACGGCACTAGAAGCTAGTGTATTGTGATTCATACCTGAAAATTCATTGTTTCATTTTAATTAAACATGGATTTGCAGAATACGCAATTCCAAATACAAGAGGATGGCATTTAGTGCCTCCCTGCACCTGAACATTTAGAGCTCAAATAGTTCACAGGAGGCATTATCATTCATAACGTCATCTCAGTCAATAGCCACAATGATTATTTTGCCTGTTGAGGAGAAACTTCTGGATTAAAAATGAAAGTACCAGTGTGCTAAATATAAGTGTATTGTTTTTACCCTCTGAATGAAATAGATGTAGGATGGGGGTTAAGTTAAAGGTCTGATCCTGTGAGGTCCTGGGAACCTACTGCCATATGCCAAGCACTCTCAGCTCCCCACAGACCTGATGAGGGTTTGAGAATGTTTCAGCCCTTTCAGAATCAGGCCCAAGAGCATTAAACAATCCAAGCAAATATGATCTCATCCCACCTTGTCTGGAACATTATGAAACACGACTCAAAGGAGGGACAGATGTGGTAGCAGAATGCAAAACACTAACACACCCAGCATGGTACTTAAATGTTTTTCTTCATAATCCCATTTTTCCCTGGCAAACACTTGTAAACATTGAAGTAAAACAAAACACATTTCCTTTTCATTCAAAAAAAGAGAAAAAGGCCTTAAAAAAACCCCAACCCACAGGAGTAACAGCAATAAGGAGGGACAAACCCCTCTACAGAGTCTAATTCATATTTCCAAAGATCAGGTTGGGTTAACTGTGTTCAAGTGAGAACTTTTGACACTAAAGCATGAAAAATGTTTTAAAAATACAGTGTTGTTTGCAGTGTTATTGTAGCCATGTTGGTCCCAGGATATGAGAGAGACAAGCTGAGTGAGGTAATATTTGTTATTGGATCAACTTCTGCTGGTGAAAGAGATAAGCTTTTGAGCTCCAGACCTGAAGAAGAAGAGCTCTGTGTAAACTCAAAAGCTTGTCTCTTTCACCAACAAAGATGTTCCAATAAAAGATATTACTTCACATACCTTGTCTCTCTTAAAAAATATATCTATATCTATCTATCTATATATATATATATTTAGAAATACATTGAAATAGTGTAAGGGCTTCATAATCTAAGTGGAGCCTCATGCCTTGAATAGTCCCATTGATATAAAGAGCAAGGTCGGGTGGAAAAGTAAAACAAAAAATTGTGATTACTTTTGTGAAGAAAAGTGCAAAGTTCAGTTTGCTATGATTTGTTAGATCATAGCATTTGCAAGCATTCATGAAAATGTTCATGATCCCCAAAATATTTTGTCCAAATGATTGTCTGAAAATTGATACTGTAAACATCAGTATTATTTACTCAGTTCATTAGTTTCCTGTTCAAAAAGTTCCAGTTGTGCAGTCAGGAAGCAAACGGTACCTAACAGTGATTATGAATGTACCACAAATAACCAGAGTCAGCGTGAATAGTTCAAACAACCTGCAGTGTTGGCAGTTATGCATCAGAAGTCTGGTGAAGACTTATGAGTTGTGAATGCATTCAAAGAAACTGAGAATCAGTTTGTATACATTTACTAACCAAAAAGCAGCTAAGTTCCTAATGAATGATATTCATGGTAAATGCTTTGGCCAGGTCTACCTAATACCCACATGGTCACTGAGCTCAGAGTCCATCAGCAATTTGTCTGTCACTCCACCTTAATGCAGCAGTGTCTTTCCTTTTAGGATCTAGCACAGGGGTCTCAAACACGCAGCCCGTGGGGTGATTTTCTGCGGCCCGCGAGCTCCTCGCAGCCCCCCCGCCCTCTCCCAGTGTTTACCAGAGCGGCGGCCCGACGTGCACCGAGAGCAGGGCAGGCTCCCTGCCTGCTCTGCCCTGCGCAGCTCCGGGAAAAGGCTGGAACGTGGGGAAGGGGGGGCGGAGGGGCTGTGTGTGGCTGTTACTTCAGGCAGCGCCCCCAGCAGCTCCCATTGGCCGGGAATGGGGATCCGCAGTGCCTCAAACAACAGAAACACACAGCCCCTCCACCCCCCCATTCCCCACATTTCAGCCTCTTGCGGGGGCAGGGCAGACAGGCAGGCAGGCAGGGAGCCTGCCCTGCCCCCGGTACGCGCCGGGGCAGATCCTGCCCCCCGATTCCCTCCTGCAGCCAAACCCCCTGCCCTGAGCCCCCTGCCGCACCCTGCACCCTGACCCCTTGCTGTACCCCTCACCCCTCCTGCACCCCACACCTCAACTCCCTGCCCTGAGCCCCCACCACACTCCACACCCCTTCTGCACCCCCTGGGTGCAGGGAGGGGGCAGAGTTGGGGTGGAGATTTGGGGGAAGGGGTTGGAATGAGGGCAGGGAAGGGGTGGGAAGAGGCAGGGTAGGGGCGGGGCCTCATGGAAGGGGTGGAGTGGGGGCTGGGGGGGGGAGGTGTCAGTAATGCGGCCCTCGGGCCAATGTACTATTCCTCATGTGGCCCTCGTGGTCATTTGAGTTTGAGACCCCTGATCTAGCAGTTGAGTACAGGTGGGTGCTCAAATACCACAGTGATGACTGTGGTCTAAGAACCTGACTAGAATCGTGGCAGATTTTCCCTGATTTCTTGTGAAAGAACATGTAGATTTCCCCTAAATTAAATCTCAGTTGACAGTCTGTTGCCATATTGAAGCTGTTTGCCTTCTACAAAATGTTTTAAAACTGTTTTTTGTTTGTTTTTTGGGAAAAAGCAGAAACATAACTAGAATCTAATGCCCGGTTAAGTCACAATGTAAACTCGGCTGCACATATTTCACCTTTTCTTGCAAGATGCAACATATTTGATCTTCTGCCAGTGACTTTCTGTGTAACCTTGTGAAAATCACTTGAACTTTTTATGATTCAGTTTCCTCATCAGTAATGTGTGGAATTTTTTAGATGAACAAATATCAGTACAAAGTAATAGTAATACTATTGTTAAGAAGAAAGATGCAGGGGCATCTTTCAGGTAAAATCTGAAACTCGGGTACTGGCTGCTGTGTGAGCATTAAATATCCCTGAACACTTTTTGTAAGAGTAGGAATAATAATAGCACTGGTTAAGTGCCCTGGCGAATTCCTGCTGATGTATTTTCATGGCAGCCTATCTGTATTTCCACTCTAGCTTTAATTGGAGAAATTAATCTTTATTTCCTGTCCTAAAGCATTGTGCAAAATTCTAGCCACTTTAAAATCATGCACTACATCCCCAAGGTTCTGGAATAGTAGCTGCCTTTCACTGATTGATGGATTTATATATATATTAGACACAGACGCAGATGCATTTATGCAGAATAAAGGTTTTATCTGCATGAGTTTGGCACGGCCGTGTTACTCATAAGTGGTGAAGAATTGCTGAACTGGTTCTTTAGTTTCCACTTTGGGATTTGAATCCTAGAAGGAACCCAGTACTTTTGAAACAGTGGATGAAACATGAGGGAAAGTGGAAAAACAGATCTCATTGTGAATTACAAACAAGAATTCATTTCTGTTTACCTGAAGAGTTTGTTCTAAAATTTGATAACATTATGTAATTCTTTTGTTTGTAATGTAGTATGGTGTAAGGATAATTGAAAGTAAAACTAGTAACATGTCCTAGTAGCTGTTGTAGTGGTTTAATAAGTATATCTAATTGAGTGCATGTTAAATTTTGGATTTAAACTGCTGACATGAGGAAAAGGCATTAGGGATTCCTCAAATGCACTAAGGAGGGCTTTTACCACAGCGTTTATGTTAAATCCAAGCTCAGCTCTGAACTCCACCAAGTAAATCGCATACAAAGAATGGACAACAGCTGATCTAAAAATTACTGCTCTGAATCTATCAGACATACCAGTTCTTCAGCTGATCAAATATCTGTTTTCAATCACTCAGTAAATCCCTATTTTTGGTTTCTCAAAACAGCATTGAACTAGTTTTTTGGACTACCACAGAATACCTTAAAGGCAGTCAAGTAGTATTAAAAAAAACCCCCAAAAACAAAAAAATAAAAAAAGCCATGCATGTTTAGCAATAAGTCTGACCATGTTTTGTCATCTTACCATACGGGTTGTGTCAGCTGGCAGCAGCATGAGTAATCTAAGCTTCAAACAATATCATTCATTAGATAAATCAATAGATACAGACAGAAACAAGCTGCCTGCCTAATGATCAGCAGTTTTTTAATAGCTTGTCAGACTTCAACTTGTCAGGTCTGAAGATTTAGGGACACTGATTCACTTGGGATTGCTGACTGGCCTCCCACTGGGCTATCTATGAATCACAATAGAAGACTCCTAGGAGCTGAGAAGAAAATGGATGGTTTTCAGGGCTTTATGAGGTGGAGCTTATTGTTATGCCTCAACTAAATCCTAATTACTCTGATTAACAATGCAAGCCTGTCAGTGCCTATGCATAATAGTTTGCAGTAATTACTATTAAATTCTGCCACTTCTTCTGAGGCCTCCTCACTTGCCTTCCCCAGACAATGCCTCCCATGCATGCCATTCATCCATCTGTTGTTTCCAAAATAATGTTCCCTGGGTTAGCTTCATTTGCAATGCAGAGCAGACCTGAAAACACGCTCAAATGGGGTCAAGCAAGATCAGTTGTCTCATAGGATGGGCTGCGGGTCTGTGGATCAGATTTCTTGCTTCTTTATTATATTAACTCGCCTCTTAAGGTCAGAGGTTTATGGTAGGTTCATTATTGAGGCTTAGTCTCCATTTTTAGTGGATGTGCTTATCTTTTCTTCTTAACACCTTGGCTGTTTCATTGTTTATTTTCTTTCCTTTACCTGCTGCCTGCTAAACCCACAGTTGTAAGTTCAGTCCTTGAGGGGGCCACCTAGGGATCTGGGTCAAAATCAGTACTTGGTCCTGCTAGTGAAGGCAGGGGGCTGGACTCAATGACCTTTCAGGGTCCCTTCCAGTTCTATGAGATACATGGCATAATAGAAATAATTGCACACACCTCTGTTTAGGAAACAATGCACAAGCTAAATGCATTTAGCCAAAGGTGTAGCTACACAGAGTTCATCTGAAGCAGGAATAAGTTCTAAAGTGCAGGCTAGATTTTATTTACAAAGGGAAATTAGCCTGTGATGGTTAAATAGACTAATAGGGGCCATCTATAAAATGACTTCCCAGTTGAGAGTGCTTAGCACCTCACAAGATCACAGGATCAGACCCTAAATAATTCACTGTTGTTGAATTTAGAGGCACTCCCTGCACTGAATACTGTAGTTGTAACTTGCTATCAGGGCCGGCTCTAGGATTTTTGCCGCCCAAGGCAAAAACAATTTTGTCCCCCCCCCCCGTTTTTTAATTACCCCACCCCCGGCCCCACCTCAACTCCGCCCCTTCCCTGCCTCCTCCCTCCAGGCTCTCAAGCCTAGGAGGGAGAGGGAGAAGTGGCGCCCGCGCCGCGGCCACTCGGAGTCTCCCCCTCCCTCCCAGGTTTGAG
>NW_020681393.1:10107-10627 GCF_002925995.2 Terrapene triunguis
GCCGCTGCTCCCCCTCCCTCCCAGGCTTGAGAGCCTGGGAGGGAGGGGGAGAAGCGGCGCGCGAGCGGCAACGGAGGTGAGCTAGGGCGGCCGGGGCACATTTTTAGGGGTGGCATTCTGGCGCTGGCTGTGCCGCCCCTAAAAATGTGCCGCCCCAAGCACCAGCTTGTATTGCTGGTGCCTAGAGCCGGCCCTGATTACATTTACCTGTAATAAAACACATTTTCTTTCACCCCAGTTTACAAAAGGATCCATATATCTCTGTATCAGTAACCTGTCCTCTTTATTATTTACCATTCCTTTATTAGTGATTATTATTTCATGTTACCTTCCAGACCCTTGATAAAAATGTTAAGTAGTGTATGGCCAATAAACCTCTGGAAACCAATGGAAATGCACCCATTTGATGATAATTCCTTATTTACAATTATATTTTGAGATCGATCAGTTAGCCAGCTTTTAATCCATATAATGTGTGCCATGTTTTTATTCTAGTCTTTTAATCAAAATGTGATGTGGC
>NW_020681394.1:0-5549 GCF_002925995.2 Terrapene triunguis
TAAGAACCTCACTTCTTCAGATGCATCTGAAGAAGTGAGGTTCTTACCCACGAAAGCTTATGCTCCCAATACTTCTGTTAGTCTTAAAGGTGCCACAGGACCCTCTGTTGCTTTTTAGTCCCATCAGACCATCCCCTCCATAACCTTATCCTGCTCAGTCTTGAAGGCAGTTAGGGTTTTTTTGCCCCCTACTGCTCCCCTTGGAAGGCACACATTCAAAAGTGATTCTTGTCACAAAGGCCTCATTTCAAAGCAAAGCACCTAAGCATGTGCTTACATCCCTCTAAAGTCAATGGAACTTAGGCACGTGCTTAAGTGCTTTACTAAATTGTGCCTAAACTAGAAGAAATTGTTTGCGCACAATTCCTTGCTATCAAAAGAACAGGACCAAAATAGCACACAGACCCATGAAAACTGTCTTTTTAAAAAAGGAATGGCCACTTTTCAGTAAATTCTCTATGCAACTAGAGTCTCAGTTTTAGAGGCAAAAAAGAGTGTTAAAACAGCATTGCACTTGTGTTTTCTATTTCTGCTTTAATTTTTCAGTAGTAAAATCCACTCCATGGAGGAAACGTAAGTTACATACTAGTCTAAAGGGACTTTTAGATATAATGTTATATTGCGAGTCAGAGCAGTTAGAAATAAAGCAGTGCATTGATAGGGGAAAACAAGGGTATTCTTCTTACAATATGAAGCTGTGAATATTAGTTTTGGATTTCTGTTCTAACTTCCGACATCACGTTAAGATTTTTTTTATAGATGTAGGAAATATAGGGGAAAAAACCTAGTTTGTTTAGAGAGAGAGAAGGTAGGTGAGGTAATATCTTTTATTGGACCAACTTCTGACAGTGGAAGGTAGACGTTTTTGAGCTACACAGAACTCTTCAATTTTGGGGAAGGAAGCAGAGTATGAGCTCAAGACAAGTTGCAAAGAGTTTAGTTTAGGAAATAATCCATTTATTTCAGACTACCGATTCAGGAAATTTAAATGTGGATGTTGGTGTGAACTATGGAAAGTTCTGGACTCTGTAACCAGAACAATTCCATTTTTTGAATAATTTTTCCTTTTTCCATTGATTGAACAATATGAGCTCCCATCTTGTGACCAAACACTTGAATTCCCAAATCTGTTTAGTATAGTGAATAAAGCATCTGCATATATCTCAATAGTAGACCCTCTGAAGGTTATTTCTTCATGTTTTCACTGCATTTTCAATCTCTAAATTATCTATTGTACCTTCTGCACAGCAGATCTTAAATCACTGATATCTGCTGAATTTAAACCATTGTTTAAAGAGATTTCTAGTCCATGAGGCTGTGAAGATCTCATTTGGAAGGTAAATCCAGCAGACCACTTCCACCTACCACCCACAGTTTGCCAAGCAGGAGTAGTAGGGAAGCTGACAAGATTCTACTCAGATTCAGAAGCCTATGAAAAGCAGTGAAACTGTTGAGAATCATGTTAATTACATTCTGCACCTGCTTAGGGAACGAGAGGCAGATATTTATGTTATTCATAAAGATCCCCTTAAGTAGTGGAGATTGGGCAGGGTACTGATCAATCTTTCTCCACCATCCTTAATCCCCCTATGGCAGCCAGGAGGAAGGGAGAAGGATGGGGAAAGTGTATATTTATCTACCTTTGGCCACTAAGATTTCTGGTAAATTTTCAAGTCATGTTTAGGAGCTCAATGTATTCTAATATAATCAACCTGTCACACAGGAATGTGCCATATCCACATTTACGTCTCGTAATAATGTTCCTCAATTTGTGTAATAGTCCCTGCAGATACAATAAAACTTCAGTCTCAGCAATACCCAAAATCCCAGCATTAAAATGTTTCATCATTTGAAACCTTTGATGAAATGGATACAACCCTCAAACATTTACCACAATTCTGTAGAAGCATCAAGAAAGATGCAAAGACATCTATTAAGTGACTGGCCTTCCTACATTATGAGAGTTATGGAATATAACAAACTGCATAATTATGTAACCGAGCATATGTGCAAGCTTATAAGTACTTGGCCCTCAAATATTTTGCTGGCAATTTAAAAGCTACTGAAGTTGACTATAAATTGGTGTCTTCAGGTACCAATAAGTTTACTTATATCTATTGGCTGAAGCTGTGTTCCATTATACCAGAGCCAGTTTTTGCTGTGATCCAACAGGGCTTTATTCAATCACTTGGTATGGTGCTTTAACTTCCACCTTAATGACTGAACTAGAATCACAAGGGAACGGGTAGGGCTTAGCTTACTCATGGATCTTCCCCTCCCAGTATATGTTTAAATTACCAGGTTATCACCTACTTTTGCTTTAAAAAAAAAGGGGTGGCGGGAGGGATGTCAGGAATGCACTTTATGGTAAGGGAATTAACAGAAAAATGCTTAGCTATCATTTCTGAAGGCTAAATCTGCAAGAAAAAATGAACTAGCAGAAAGATCAGTTTCAGAGGATAGATCCAACCTGCCACAGTGATGAAAGGATCAAACTTTTCAGCAGTTCCAGGGTCTGTGCTCAAGAAAGGATCTTTAATTTCCACCAACCATCCAGGAACTACACAACTAGGTGGGAAGTCCTACATTGTTAGTTAATTTGATTCATATTTAGCCTTTAAATTTGTCCCTGACCACAGAGATTCCTGCTTCCTCAAAAGATGAATCTGTCATCTGAATTTCCCATAAATCAGTTACATCAGTACTGGAATTTTGTCCCATTTCAAAATAATTAGCTGAAATCAGCTCACCTCTCAACCATAAAGTATAGTTGTATTCTGAAAAATGACTAAGACTGGGTTGAATTCCATGTTTACTGAGTCTCAACAATTTTCAGATAACACTTGGTTAAAAACTGACCTATAAACAGTTTAAAAAATAGGTTTGTACTCTTTTTTGTTTCTTAATGATGATTTTTCATTTCCTTGGAAAAACAAAACACGCATACTAAGCTTAAGATCTTAAAAGAAACTGGTTACAAGTAGTAATTTCTCACCCTAAATGTTGTTTTTGGGCAAGTTGCAGAAATTCTTGAAGGTTAGCTACCCCCGCTTGCAGCTTAAATCGTCAGGTATCTTAGTCAGAGACCAGAACCCTTTTCAGCCTGGGTTCAAATCAGTACTCCTCTCCCTTTCCCTTTGTCCTTGTTCCATAGGTGTTTCCAGCACCTAACCTTGTAATGTCAAAGTAGCAACCCAGGAAGCTTCTCAGGAAGGAGAGAGATTAGTATCTTCCTAGTCTTCTTATTCTTTCTAACGGCTCATTCAGCCTAATGGCCTACTGTCTGGTGGGCGTTTCCCAAGTACACACACAGTTGTAATTGTTACACAGTCCATATTTCTAACTTCAGATAAATACATGATACATGCATACAAACAGGATAATTATATTCAGCAAATCATAACCTTTCCAATGATATATTACAAGGCCCATCTTGCATAAAACATATCTTAGTTATGCCACATTCATATTTTAAGCATATTTCTATAAAGTATATGGAGCGTCATATGTTACAACCCCTTTCAGGAGTCTGATTTGTCTTGCGTATCCCCAAGTTACATCTCACTTAAAAACTACTTCCTTACAGAATCAAACAAAAACACAAAAGTGTCACAGCACACTATTACTGAAAAATAGCTTCCTTTCTCATTTTTACCATAATAAAATTAACGGATTGGAATAAAAACACTGTACTTACATTTCAGCATATAGTATATAGAGCTGTATAAACAAGTCATTGTCTGTACGAAACTTGAGTTTGTACTGACTTCACTAGTGCTTTTTATGTAGCTTGTTGTAAAACTAGGCAAATATCTAGATGAGTTTATGTACCCCAGTGGTGGACAACCGGCGGCCCATCAGGGTAATCCGCTGGCGGGCCGCGAGGCAGTTTGTTTACATTGACTGTCCGTAGGCACAGCCGTCCGCAGCTCCCAGTGGCTGCGATTCACTGCAGGTTGCCCACCACTGATGTACCTCCTAGAAGGCCTCAGGCTGCCCATCACATGTTCCCTGGTTGCAAACCACTACTCTATACCAGTATAAGCACTGTTATATCAATATAACTACACACACACTAATTTAACTATGCCAGCAAAACCCTTAAAGTGTAGACAAGACCAAATAGCACTTTCCTACAAAAGATGCCTCTGCAGAGGAATAGAAACCTACTTTGCAGAGTTTGATAAATGCATATTGGCATCACAATGTTGTTCTTCAAATTTTCTCCAATGAGGCCAAGACACTTTCTGCCATGATACACCTTATGGAGGACATCTCAATTCCTTCATGGAATGGTTTCCCAGAAGCCTAGTATGCCAGGCAATATAGGATTTTAACATCACAGCTACAAAAGCTTTGAAACCCGTAAAGCCCTAGCATTTTGGATAGAACAAGGTACAATCGGTGTGCATACATTACACATGCATGAAGTATTTGTTCTCTCTCTGCAGAAGTTCAGTTTGCCACAATCTTTGCAAAAGATGCTCAGAATCTTGGCAAAATGATAGACCTCTCTCCTGAGAAGCCTGAAAAGATGAGTTTACTGTGAGCAGAAAGATTTCTGGAGTTCTAAGGGCAATCTTGCCTTCGTATGAAGTGTAGTGATAGTCCTTGTATAGAAAGAGGTGCTAATTCCAAAATTGCATTTTTCCAGAGATTATGTCTAGTAGAAAAACAGGCCTTGAGGGACAAATGGAAATGGAGAGATAGATATCAGGGATAAGCTGCATGCTGCCTCTAGGTCACAGAAACTAGACGAGAGATCTTTTGTGTAATTCAGACTCACAACAGGCTTGGCCATTAAACATTCTGATAATTGACACCTGAAGATACTCAGTCCCAGAGCCCGATGTGCCTTCATGTAGAATGCCACTAGAGTTGGTACCTCTCTTTATAGGGCACTTGGTTGTAGAACCCTGTCCAAAACTTCATGGAAAAACTCTAGTATTGCCAAGGTCACCAGAACTTTTGTATCCTTCCAACTGTTGCTCTCACATGAGAAGTGGAAACATGAACAGGTAAATGAACAGAACTGTGTGTTAGAATTCTATCTGGATACCAAAAGTATATCAAAGAGTCTAATGGCGACTTCTTTCCTCTCTTCAATGCCAGGCAATCACTTGTCAATTGCCCACATCAGGAAGAAAGGGGCCTTTCTTCGATAGACCTAGTGTTGTCTACAGGTGCACCATATCTGATTATTACGTCTCACAAAATGTGCCTTCTGGGTCACTGGGTGTCCAGCACAAGATAGAATGATTACTTACCATAGAGTAACTATGGTTTGAGGGGTGTTTCCCATACAGATTCCACTCCTGCTGAGCAAAAGTTGATGTGGATTTCTCTGTACTGACTTCAAGACCTCATGAGGTGAAAAGTTTTAGGATTGTTTGTACTGAGTTGGTCATCTATCATGGTGATCCCCCTCCAATTAGCCAGTCTAGACAGTGATGTACTTGGATTCCTTGTCTCCTCAGAAGAACTGCCACTACTACTGGACATTCAGTGAAAACCCCTGGAGCTGTGGAGAGGCCAAAGGGGAGGACTCT
>NW_020681395.1:0-629 GCF_002925995.2 Terrapene triunguis
CAAGCTAGAAAAGGGAGACCTGAACCCTTCTTATAGGGAGAGGTCAATGGTGCAGGGCATTTTAAAGCCTGGCTCCTAACAGGGCCGGCTCTGGCTTTTTTGCCGCCCCAGGCAAAAAAGCCTCCGGCCGCCCCCACCCCCCAACCCCGCGGGGCGGGGGGGGGCGGGGGGCCGGGGCCGGGGGGGCGGTTGGAGCCGGGGGGAGGGCGCCAGAGGGGAGGGCGGCCAAAGCGCCGGGGGCAGGGCGGCGAGAGGGCGGCGAGCCCCGGCTGGGGCTCGGCTCTCCCCCCGGCGGCCGGGGGGAGGGCTGCCAGAGCGCTGGGGGGAGGGCGGCGAGCCCGGCTGTGGCCCCGCTCTCCCCGGCGGCCGGAGCGCCGCGCCGCCCCCCTCCAGGTGCCGCCCCAAGCACCAGCTTGGGTGCCTGGTGCCTGGAGCCGGCCCTGGCTCCTAAAGAGCTGAAACCCAGGGAAAACTCAACCCTTTTTAAAACTCAGCCTTAGGTAGGTAATGGTCCTACAAATCATTTTTCATAGAAAGGGGTGGACCTTGATCCCTATTTACAGGAAAGTCCTTTTACCTGGCACCTCACAGGGGAGTAAGCCTATATTGACAAGTATAAATCTCGAGTC
>NW_020681395.1:729-1397 GCF_002925995.2 Terrapene triunguis
GGGGGGGGGGGGCGCCCCGGGGGGGGGGGGGGGGGGGGGGGGGGGGGGGCGGCGGAGGGTGGCTTTTTTGCCTACGGCGGCAAAAAAGCCAGAGCCGGCCCTGACGATCATATACTGAATGAGGAGATCAGAAGGCATACAGAGGTGACTGATGTAGTGCAGGCAATTTACGACGCAAAGCAAAGATGGGTGGGTCATGTAATCCGCAGGCAAGACAACCCGCATCAGTGACTGGATCCACAGAGAACACAAGCGATCGCTGGGCAGACCGAAAACACACTGGGCTGATCCCATGATGAAACTCTTTGGCCAGGAATGGAAAGAATGTGCTCACAACAAAATGGAATGGTGGACGGACGAGGACAAGCTGGACAAAGGTGATTTTGAAATAAATTATCAAAATAATTGAAACTGGAGTGATTATGTAGTGTTATTTTGACAAAGTGTACAGAATTTTTAATTTTTTGACGCAGAATGCCACCAGGAGTAGGTATTTCAATGCCCCTCCCTTTAGAATTAAAGCAACTAGAAACTGAGGCCTACTCAATCTCCATTCAGTTTACAAACTTCAAGTTCTGTCAGATGCATCTCTTGGCACATGGCAATACCAACATTCTCTTTTTTAAACATTGAATATATTTGTTTCTTTTAATCGGATTATTAAAACC
>NW_020681396.1:0-1113 GCF_002925995.2 Terrapene triunguis
AAATTGCATGTGGGGCCATGAATGTAGGGCTGGGGCAGGGGGTTGGGGTGTGGAAGGGGTCCAGAGTGCGGGAGGGGGCTCAGGGCAGGGAGTTGGGGTGTGGGAGGGGGTGCGATGTGTAGGAAGGGGCTCAGGGCAGGGGATTGGGGTGCAGGAGGGGTGCAGGGTGCCGCAGGAGGCTCAGGGCAGGGGGTTGGGTGCAGGAGAGGTTCAGGGTGCGGGCTCCAGCCCGGCGCCACTTACCTGGAGCGGCTCCTTGGTGGCAGTGGCACGCACCAGAGCCAAGACAGGCTCCCTGCCTGCCCTGGCCCTGTGCCGCTCCTGGAAGCGATCGGCACCATGTCCCTGTGGCCCCTGGGGGGCGGGGTGAACAGAGGGCTCTGTGCTCTGCCCTCACCTACGGGTACCTTCCCCGAAGCTCCCATTGGCCGTGGTTCCCCGTTCCCGGCCAATGGGAGCTGCGGGGGGCAGTGCCTGCAGGCGAGGGCAGCGTGCAGAGCCCTCTGCCCCCCGACCCAGGGGCCACAGGGACATGGTGCTGGACATCCGGGAGCAGCGCAAGACCCACAGTGCCACGGGGGTGGCAATCCCGCGGGCTGGATTCAAAGCCCTGACAGGCCGGATCCGGTCCGCTGGCCGTAGTTTGCCCACCCCTGAGTTACACTGTCCATTAGCCCAGCATGCCTCTGAAAGGGGAAGAGGAAAGAAACAATAGGGTGATAGGTAATAAAAATGTTCATGGTCCAAGACAAGGAATTCAAATCATTTATTATTTAGAGCCTGATCCAGTAAAGACTTAGCACACACTTAATTTTATGCCTGGGAGTAATTCAACTGAAGCCAGTGCAATAACTTCAGTCAATGGGCCTACTTGTGAGTGGAGAGCAAGCTCATAGATAAGACTTGATAGAACCTTGGTATTAATTATGGGGGTAAAGCCCTCAGTAAAGCAAATAATAATTCCTGCCAGGATGCTGATAAAACTTAGCAACAGAAAAATGTCTTAATTAGAGCTGGTTAAAAATATTTTTGAATTAGGGGACGTTTTTCATGAAAAATGTTTGTGGATTTGAAAATTTCCAAAATTACTGATGAAATGATTCAAAATGAAAA
>NW_020681397.1:0-9171 GCF_002925995.2 Terrapene triunguis
GCTTAGCACTGCCTCCCAGAGCCTCAGCGAGCCGCACCCTGGAGCTCCTGCCACTCGGCCCACCGGAGCTCGCAGCCCCTTACCACGCGGCTCCAAGTGGGAGGACCTCAGGCCCCGCCCGAGCCACGCCGCTGCAGTGCTGTCCAGGGCCGCTCCTGGACGCGGCACGCTGAGGCACCAGGTGATGGGTGGGGCGGAGGCGGGGGGGAGCCTCCGACATTCTCATGGGGGCCCCTGCGGGGTCCGGGGCAAATTGCCCCACTTGCCCCTCCCTCTGGGCGGCCCTGTGATCAGCTCACCCCAAAACCTTCTCTTTGATAAACTAAATAGATTGAGCTCTTTGAGTCTCTCACTGTAAGGCAGGTTTTCCAATCCCTTAATCATTCACATGGCCTTCTCTTCTCTGAAACCTCTTCAGTCCTTCAACATCCTCCTTGAATTGCTCCTATTGCGATTGACAGAATTCCACTAAAACTAACTGGCGTGGATATTAGTTTACAGAAACTGGGCCAAATTCTGTACAAGCCCCTTGGATTCTATGATTCAATGGGATTAAAGAGGGGACAAGAGAGGACAGAACATGGGCAAAAGTTTGTTCGGTGTGAGTTGCTGGTTTTTGGGGGGGGTTGATATGAAGACAGAATGCTTGATAACAAAGGTGTTGGGAGTTCAATACAGATATATTATTACTTTACTATTTGATCTATTAAAGGAAGGATAGTAGTAGCAATGTTGTGTAAGGCCTTGTCAATACTAGCCTCTCTTCTCTTCCTTAAATTTTTCCAGTAGCTGCAGGGGTGGGAGTGGTAGTGTGGACACTAATGTCAATTGCTGAGGCCTACAGCAGCTGTTTAGATTGGCCACTAGGGAGCTGTATGGGAGAAGTGTGAAAGCGCTAGAGCAGTGGTTTTCAACCTTTTTTTCATTTGTGGGCCCCTAAAAAATTTCAAATGGAGGTGCGGACCCCCTTGGAAATTGTAGACATAGTTTGCGGACCCGCAGGGGTCAGGGGACCACAGGTTGGAAACCACTGCTCTAGGGTAACAGGCAATAAATGTCATGTAGTTACCTTCATCCTGGTGTCCTGAGTCTGTGTATTTGACATAGACAAGGTGCTGACGGCCACTGGTGTCATCTAGATTTGCTCTGAGCCAAGCAATAGATAACACAATAGCTGAAATTCCAGCAGCTACCAGAGTCTTCTGCACTACCACTCCCACCTTTGCTAACACCGACAGCAAGTCTAATGTAGTCTCAGTTTCTGACACAGTGAATATACCACTTTGGGTTGCAAAAATTAAACAGTTTTTTTCATAATGTTACTGAACATTTTTCCTATAAAGTTTTGTATTTACCTATAGAAAACTCTGACAACGATACCTTCCCCATTCTAGTTGCTGGTTAAGACTATATGAAGCCAGTTTACTTTCTTAGAAACAATAATTAGTACATGGTTCATGCAGATGAAAAGGCTTCTGTCACTTTTATTCTTTCTGAGGGTTTATTTTAGTGTCTTTGTTGTTTATGTTGAAAGTTTCAGGGTCTGTGTGGCAGCTCCAAATTTGCAATAAGGCTACTATCTAAACAAACACTCCCTATCATCTGGCTTTAAAGAAACAGCATGTTTAATTTGTCCATGGAAGTTGACAACATCATTTTTTGTGTTTATTCCAGGCATCATGTCCATGTCGTCCACATGATATTCTGAAGGAAAGAGACATTTGTCTCTCACAGAAAGTGACTCTTGCATGACAAACTTTCCAGTGCAATGGCATGAAACCTACGTAGTAATTAGGCAGTGTCACAGGGTATGGTAGTTTCCTACAGGAACACTATGTCATCCTGTGCTCCAGGGGATTGTAACTACTTTAAAAATAACAGAGGGTCCTGTGGCACCTTTAAGACTAACAGAAGTATTGGGAGCATAAGCTTTCGTGGGTAAGAACCTCACTTCTTCAGATGCCGTTTCGCGCGCCGCTGCTCCCCCTCCCTCCCAGGCTTGAGAGCCTGGAAGGGAGGGGGAGAAGCAGCGCCCGCGCCGCGGCCACTCGGAGTCTCCCCCTCCCTCCCAGGCTCTCAAACCTGGGAGGGAAGGGGAGACTCCAAGTGGCCGCGGCACGGGCGCCGCTTCTCCCCCGCCCTCCTAGGCTTGAGAGCCTGGGGGGAAGGGGCGGAGTTGAGGCGGGGCCGGGGGTGGGGTAATTAAAAAACGGGGGGGGAAAGGGGGGGCAAAATTGTTTTTGCCTAGGGCGGCAAAAAGCCTAGAGCCGGCGCTGGACTGAAGTCTACTGTTTATCTCCACAACAGTAGAGTCTGAGCATCAGCACTGCACACTTCCCAACACAAACTCATGGCATACACCCTTAGGGGGAGAGGATAGGTTGATCTTGATGTCTATGCGATCCTGAGCTCTTCTGCTGAGCCTACCAAAAAATAACCATTGTAATTTGGGCACATGTCCACTCAGAACAAGGCTGTGACCATCAACTCAGTCTACACAGGTCAGCAAAAGAAAAAGAGAATAGCTTTCATACCCGCAACCTAGAGTTGAATGAGTTTGTATCCCATGACCAGTCCCCTAAACAATCCAATCTCCCATGCATAGCATTCTGATGAAGAGCACTCTTTCAAAAGCCATATGCTCCTGTACCTTCACCCACATAATGTCCACAAGAGCACTTTTATATAAATCATCTATAATGCAGACTTTCTTCAAAAGATAAAGTTATTAACAGCCTGCAATTTTTTTGGTAATTTTCTTTCTACACATTGTGATTGATAAACTCCCATTCTGTTCCTCACAGGTACATCTAAAAAAAGTATGTCAGTGAAGCTAAAACTAACAGACACTAGTAGATGGAATTTGTGTAGGTAATAAAACATTCCAAATCCATGAGGTTTCCTGCCTAGATAAGAGAAATGCCATTAGTAAAACAAAGCTACTGAAGGCAGGGGGTGGGGTAAATAAATTCTACTTCTAATCTCCCCATAATAAAGTTCGCTTCAGCTAGAGTTTTATTAGTCCTCGTGGCATTTCCTTGTGCATGTAATTAAAATTGATTCTGAAATTTAAAGTAATCTCCTAAAATACCACTTCTAAGTGAATTACATAGCTAAGTGCAAGTCCATTATATGTTTCCTTTTGTAAGTAAAACCTTATGGCCTGTATGTTGATGTAAAGGCTTCATATCACCTAGAGTCACCAGATAATCTAAATTCAAGCTGTTAATACAAGACAGCTCATTTAGCAAATCCATGGTTGACTTGCCATGTGAAGCTGTGGCTCTGCATGTTAACTAGAGGCTCTCTCACCTTTTCTGTGCCCACAGAGGATTCTTTTTGGCAGTGCTGATGAGTAAATATTTTCAACCTTCATTAGTTCATAACAGTTCATAGGTTATCTCATACAAAAAGGCACCTAACATCAGAGTAAGGGGACAGAATTCTTGAAGATACCAGCCAGTGTAACAATCAGAACTCACCCAAATTAGATAAGACAAAACATATATTTACTTCAAGGTAATATAAAGAAAGTATATTTGAAATAAAGTTTGAAACATGGCCTACAACGTACATGAAACTTAATAGGTCTAGCAGAGCTATTCCATGAACTTAACACATTTCATGGCACATTGCTTTTCTTACTGCAGGGCAGCAAGCTTCATCTGTCCTAACACACAGAAGTTTTCCTTGGAAAAGGTCTCCCTTCCTGTCTCAGAAACCCTTTATATGGATAAAAGTCCTTTTCATCTTTCCAGAGGGCAAGGGGATACATTCTTCCACCACATCTACTGAATGGCCAAGAGAATACTTCTGGATTGGTTAATGGCATTTTCTCTTTAGTAGAGTTTGGTGATTAAAACTCAATGGGAAAAGACATTTCTACATTAACAAGCTGCTTTTTTTTTTTGTCTGAAAGGACTTTCCCAGTCTCCTAGCGGAATCAAATTTGAAAGTTCTCACTTTGAACAAGACCAGTTCACAATTCAGCTATTTCAAATGCAGGATTAAAATAAAAAGTACAATTACAAAAAAGGATTAAAATTGGACAGGCTATTTAGATCTTTTCAGAGAAGCATAGGAAAATACAGTGGCTCTTAGATGGAAGTCAAGAAATTGAGAGTATGGTTGAGTAGGTTATCTTATTTCTGCTAATGTTTGCCTTCATATGTCATTCACAAAAGTAATATGTACCTAAGATAGAATATATGTGACAATAGGTGCTGTTTCGTGATCGATATTTTTAATTCCTTTTGCAGTGTTGTTGCAGCCGTGTTGATCCCAGCATATTAAAGAGACAAGGTGACTGAGAAGTTAGTCCAATAAAACAGTGGTTCTCAATCAGGGGTCTGCAGCCTTCTGGGGGTCCGTGAGCAGGTTTCAGGGGGTCTGCCAAAATAAACCAGAGAGCAGGGCCGGCGTTAGATTTGCTGAGGCCCAGGACAGAAAGCTGAAGCCTGAAGCCCGAGCCCCGTCGCCTGGGGCTGAAGCCAGGGCTGGAGCCCAAGCAATTAGCTTTGTGGGCCCCCCTGCACGTATTGCCTTGCTTGCTACCCCCTAATGCCGGCCCTGGCTTTTAATCTACTGGATATGCAGAAAAACAGTTGTTGTGGCACAGGTGGGCTGTGGAGTTTATAGCATGTTGTGGGGGCCTCAGGAAAAAAAAAGGTTGAGAACTCCTTCAATAATAGATATTACCACACCCCCCTTGTCTCTTTAATTCCCTTGTAGTGTAATTATCAGAGGAGCGAGAGCATCAGCACTCCCTTAATTTGTGGAGTGATTGCATTATAGCATTTTAATTCCTGTCCATTCTTTATGGGTCTTAGCTGTTGGCTGAATCGTGCCTACATGAGAGGAAATGCTGAGCAGGATACCCCTTAACTCCACAAAACCCAGCTCTCAATGGCAGGCAGGGGCACATTCAACTTGGGATCTGCTGCCTTGCTTGTGCCCAGATATCCACAGGCAATGAAGAGACATACCTGCAGGCCTCACTGACAGGAGGCTTTAGGGCTAAGATTTGGGTTATTCTCTAGTTAGTTTCATCTTTACTTACATTGCTTCCCTCTCTGCTATAATTTCCCCTTTATCTCTCCTGACTGCTGCACTAACATTCCCATGGCAGCACTTCCAGAAGGTGGGTCAGGCTGACTTTTGTTCTGGCTTTTGAATCTCTGGTTTCAGGGTTACACTGAGAACTATCTACTAGACACCTATTTGCTATCATTAGAGAACTTAAAAGAGAAATCTCTGCTTTTAATGGCTTAAGACGCCTTTTTTCTCCTGCTAGGGAGCCCATTATCTTTTAAGGCGAGTGCACAAGTCAAGGACCTCATAACACTGAGCTCATTATTGTTCAAATGCCTTTCTGGGAGACTTAGTTCTTATTCACTTTCTTCCTCCTTTTCTCATTTTGCTTTGTGTGGCTTGTATCTCACTCTATCCAAGCTGTCTCCAAACCAAGGGCAAATTCCCAGATGAAATCTCTCCTCCCTGGCACCCCATTCTGCAGGTTATACAGGTGTATCATTTGATTTCTTGTTCCTTTGTCTTACTTTATTTAAGATCTGCTAGCCATCTATAGACTCTTCCTTGGCATAGTTGTCGTCCCTTTGAAATGTCTTCTTTGCCAGATTTCAGACTTAAATGGTAGAATAGTTCTGTGCCCAGTTGTTTTAACTGTTCACAGCCTGAGCCATGAGCAGAGCATCAGTCTTGAAGACCTGTTCTCTAATATTCACCAGTTATTTTTCCATTTGTATAATAGTGAGTAGAGCCAAAGCATAAGTGCACTTGTCTGACACCTCTGTGAAGCCCATTAACTTTACAATGCTCAAATATTGTTTAGCGTAAGGTTAAATTTACTTCTTTTGAAACAGATTCCTAGGGCCTTTGAGGTTTCATTAGTTAACTTTTCACCAAAAAGCCTCAAATTCAGTCTCTGGTAAAATAATTTTTGCATCATCTAGATCCATTAGAGGTAGTTTCTGCATATCTTTTTGCCAAAATCCCAAATTCCTGGAAATTCAGGCTGGACAGTTGTAGGAACCTTAAATATAATAGTTAAAAAAATTGCTCTGTAGCACTTCAAAAAGATAAAGATGAATATTCATCACCTTCTCTTCCCCTTGCTCATCTAACCAGAAACGAGATGACGCCCAGCTTTAAAGAGGTAGGGAAAATGAAAAGTTTCTGTGTTAGTTAGCATTAGGTCAAAGGCTTCTCTTAAGGAAACCTGCCAATTCACTCAGAATATTGTGAGCAATGACAGAACAGTTTTCCACAAATTTCCTGCAAAGAATGAAGCAAAGTCCATGCAATAGGGGTTTAAATGTTTCAATTTTCTAAAGGACCGTGTCACGGGGCAAGTACACCCCATCCCTCTTTGGGGGCAGGACAAGGGTGTCTCAGCCCCACAGTTAAGTCTGCCTGCTTGCCTTTAGCCTCGGGGTGGTATGGCCCAATGGCCAGGGTCAATATGGTCACCCTCATCTTGAGGGCAGTATGGCTTAATAGCCATAGTCAGTATAACTGCCCTCCTCAGCAGGGCTGTGCTGCCTAGTGGCTTGACTCAACAAAGCTGCCCTCCTCAGCGGGGCGATGCAGCCTAGTGACTGGAGTCAGTGAAGCTGGCTTCCTCAGCAGGGCTATACAGCGTAGTGACTAGGGTCAGTGAAGCTGGACTCCTCAGCAGAGCTATGGAGCCTAGTGGCTGGAGTTGGGGAAGTGGACCACCACCTGGAGTGCTGGGGGTGGCAGCCGGGGTAGGGGGATGTGGACCCTCCCCCTCCACTGGGTTCCCGCTCAGGGCCTTCGTAGTGGCAAGTGAGCATGCCACTGAGTTGGTGGGAATCTGGCCGAAACACACAGATTCAAAACCTGGTTCACTAGTCGGTCCACTGCCTAGTTCCCCTGGACTTCGTCGTACTGTATCCCCTGCTGCAGTGTCCTGGGCATCTTCAGGGTCTCTAGGTTCCTCAGGCTGTGTTACCCCCAGTGACTCCAGCCCTCCACAGGGCGTCCGCAGATATCCAGGCGCCTGCCTGGGTGTCGGCGTCTCCAGCTCCTACAGTCTGGGGCTTCGGCTGCTCTTGGGCTGGAGCCAGCAGCATGTGTCCTTCCTCTCCAGCTGTCAGCCTAGAATGAGCTGGGCTGCTCCTTTTTATACTGACACAGCACGTACAGCATGCCCAGTAGTGGTGAGGGGGCATAGCTTCTTCTGCCCAGAGTGTGGGGTTAACCCCTTCCTGTCCAGTGCGGGGCAACTATACCCCGTCAAAGATCTATATAAGCAACTTCTCCTTATCCATTTTCAGTGCACCTGACTTTAGTTAAGCATAGTACTTAGCAAAGTAAGTGGCTGCCCCTCCAGTTCTTACTCAAGCAAAATCCCCATTTAAATCCATGGTGTTCTGTCTGAATGGACTGTTGGATTAGGCTCAATACCATTACATAGGATGGGATGAAACAAAGTACTTCTAAATTTGTACTGAGTTCTTCTTATTCTTTTTTCAGTGCATGGTTGATAATTGAAGCAGGGTTATGCTTCAGCAATGTGGCCACATGATGGTCTTGTTATGTAGTGCAATACTGTGCTAGTCTATGTGATCAGTTGGCATTCTGAATTCCCCTCTGGACTATGGTGTTTCTTTCCTTCTGTTATTTCAGAAAAGCATTATTTAACACCTCTCCCCCAAAAAAACCAACCAAAAACCTTTTTACATTCTTCTAGTGCTTAAAAATATTTGCCAGAACAAACTGAGCTTCCAGCTCATTGAAGATGTGGAGTACCATGCTTAGTGTTGGCTCTACAAGGCAGGGTTTAGGCAAAACTAATTTGTTAGTCTCTAAGGTGCCACAAGGACTTCTCGTTTTATCTCTGAACTGAGAATTTCAAAAAGATGCACTGAGAATACTAATAATAAATAATGATGCTTACTACTTTGCCTCATCATAATGTTCTACGAATGCCACCTGCTCATGGGACTCCCACTGAAGTTAATGGGAATTCTGAGCACTATGGCCTTGCAGATTGGGTCCAGTAACAAATAGGTGAATTATTCCTCTCAGCACCATTCTGAGGTAAATTGACTCTTCTTTTCTGAGGAGCTTGAGATGTACTTAGTGCCCCTCAACTCCACACTAGGAGGCCAGTACTGTTTTAAGTATACCAGTACAATTAAAGTAGATTAACTTCATAGTATAGACAACAAGCACCAAGTCCTGAAATGATGTCCTGAAGTTGTGGGTGTTCAGAACCTTTGGAAGGCACTCAGCACACTGCAGGAACAAGTCTTCTGTCAAATACGCTGTAGTATCGCCTACTGCTGCAGTCCATCCTACCTATCACTAAAGGAATAAAGAACGGTATTCTTTTGGATACAGTCTCCTATTGCAGCGTTATATAAGGTAGTTCCAGATTCTTAGGAAGCCACCATTGCAATTGAAATCTCTAGGCTGGTTGGACAGTGTTTTCACATATCTGGAAACCATATCAGCAGCAAGTATGTGTAATTTGGAGTCTGTATCTCCACACATTGAAAAGAGAATTATATTTTCACTTCAGCTTCCTTTGTGCATCATTGTTTTCAATATCTTACTTTTCTCAAATGATCTTTTTCCCTACTTCAGTCATTTAAACCATTTAAAATCTCATGTTGAAATGAGGTCATTTTGAGGACACATTCCTCCTGTTTGAGGTAGGAAGGGAAAGGATAGAGAGAGCAATCAAAAACCGCCCCCTTTTTCTTGCTTTGCTGTCAGCACCCTGATATGAACAAGTAGAGCATTATCCTATTCCTATGGTGATAACTTCCTTTACTGCGCTGCCTAGAGAGTTATCATGACTATAAACTACAGTCACATTTTGTGTGTCAATTATAGGGTTGTAAAATTATTATAAAAATTGAGCAGCCAGAGCCCAAAATCTGCTTGCACATTTTTCACCATAACGATGATAGTTATGACTTCCAAATGTGATATTTTCATTCTAATACAAACATGTCAATATAAAGAAGCTCAGCTGTCAAAAAAATGACTTGCTCGGGGTGACTAGATGAATACTATTGTGCATGGCTGTTATCTTATTACACCAAGTAATAGAGAATATTAATAAATAATGTGATGCAAAGAAAACATTAATAAACTAAGCCCTGACTCGGGGAAGTA
>NW_020681398.1:0-4612 GCF_002925995.2 Terrapene triunguis
CCCAACCCCATCCCAGAGCCCTCTTCTGCATGCTCATCTCCTAATTTCTGGCCCCACCCAGAGCCCTCATCCCCTCCTGCACCCCAACCCCCTGCCCCAGCCCAGTGAAAGTGCGTGAGAGTGGGGGGAGCGAGCAATGGAGGTTGGGGGGATGAAGCGAGTGGGGGCGGGGCCGTGGAGAAGGGATGTGACAGAGGCAGGGCCTCAAGGATGGGGCAGGGAAGGGGACGGGGCAGGGGTGTTCAGTTTTCTGCAGTTGGAAAGTTGGCAACTCTAGGTCCAAGAGATGACTATAGCTGAACCGCTCAGTAATAGTGACTATAATGTAATTAAAATTTAACATCCTTGGGTGGGGGGACACCAGACACCCACCACAGCAGCATTTACCTTCTGAAAGGGGAACTACACAAAAATGAGAAGTTAAATTTAAAAGGGACAGTCACAAGAGTGAAATAATTGTAAGAAGCATAGAAACTTTTCAAGAACATCATAATATAGGCTCAATTTACACGTGTTCTGGTCTGACCCAGTAGGGCTGTTCTTATGGCTGCATGGAGCAGGATTTAAAAACGCAAAAGAGTTTCGATCTGGAGGGTGTGTGTAACGGGGGAGGCTGGTGCATGTCACAGACCCCTGAACTGTGCGCCTCCAAACCCTGCTCTGTAAGCCGGCAGCAGAATTGTCTCATCTGAGCTAGCTGCGGCAGGATTTTGATACCTGATGTCGTAACCTGTAGCATGACATTCTGGAGCGGGTCGTACAGGAGTCACATCACATTGCCCCAGAGATAACTAGAGTGCCAGGTATTCTCCGACAATGACAGGCATGCTTGGGCGACATTTTATTTGTTATTGAGACCCATCTTTAGCTCCAAGGAGTATTGGAAGAGTTATTTAGGAGAAGCTGCATTGCTAAGTCATTGTTTACTTCACTTGCCAAAAGTACATTGGAGTCAGTTCCTTTTTACTGGGTCCTTCCAACCTGCATTTCAGAGCTTCGCTCCGGCTCTGGAGACCTTTGGCTTTGTTTGTGAAGGAAATAATGGTGCTGTTCTCCAGGATGGAGTCCGTTTGTCAGTCAATGTTACAGTCTCACCAGCCAGCTCTCACCCCCAGCTGTGTAGTGCTGCACAACTTCACACGCTGGATGTTACTTGTTGTCTTGCAGATCATTAGGCACATTTTCAGTGGCTGTTAAAAATGCAGCTTTAAATGGTGTTAGCAAAGCATTGGGTAGCACATGAAACTTTGTTAGTGATGATTTTATGAAGCAATGTTAGTCCCACCAAGTCATTACATTATGAGACTATTAACATGATAACAGTATGGAATTCTTTGACAGGGACTAACAGGAAGGACCAAATCAGCTCACACCTGTTTGAAACAGCATCAGTACAGTCAGTGTTTCTTGGTGATTTAGTTTCACAGTAAGAAACTGACAAGTACAGTGACTAATATCAAACAGCAGGAGCAATTTCAGCTACAACAGAAGCTTCATTCTTTGGGCCATTTCTGTAGAAACATTCCTTGAATGCTTAGAGTAGCCAGGGCTGGAGTTCCCTCGGGAGCCTGACATGCACTGAGGAATGAGTTGGGTTGGTTTTGTTTTTTACATTAAAAATTTTACATTCCTCACAGCTTGTGTTTTCTTTCTTCTCTGTCTAACCATGCAAGTGTCTAACAAAGGAGAAACCAGAGATTTTCTTTCATTTATATCAACCTTCTGAAAGTTAAGGCTTTCAATTGATTGTTATCCGATTAAGCCTCTAGGGCTTACGTCAGAAACATTATGCAGTGATCTGGTCTACCTGGAATAAAGATGCTTATTGGGACAGCTGGAATCCCAACCCCAAGCTCGCCTCAACTTTTCCTTTATCTCAGAAGTAATTTCGAAGGGAGAAGTTACAAAGCATCACACTCTAGAGGGTCTGCTCAAGTCAGTGCGGGCTGCAGGGTTGGCTCCTGGTTAATGGCACCTTGTCATGAGTGGTGCAATGCCGGGGTAAGTAGAGCACAGCTGCAGGGAATTGGTCACGTGAGTTCTGGTCACAAGCGAACAGCCATTCATCCGCAGCCTGGCGCCTTGTTAGGGGCTCCGTGTTCTCATTAGGTTTGCAGTGACCAGAATTAGAGGGTCAAGTAGTTGAGGCTCAACATTTTGCCTGTTTAAAATGCTCTCATGTGAGTGAGAATGTCTGGCCGCTTCTCAGGGCCGGTTCCATAAATATCTGTTATGTGCGCGCAACATCCAGCACTGTCAGTAGAATGGACAGAAGAAAAATTTGCCGGCATGGCCATGGAGCCAAGAGAAGCTGCAGAAACATCTTCCCACTGCTCCATCTTCCAAGAGGTCCTGCAGCCCCCTCTCTGCCTCACTTCCAACCCTGAGTCCTCTGGGACAGGCTCAGTCCTTCCCCAGCTATCTGCACGTTGGGCAGGAAAGAGACTGATTGCTGTGGGCCAGATTCTGCTCTCACTCACTAGTGTCAATCAGTTCAACCCAGGCAGTCCATGGGGTTCCTCTGGTGCGAGGGCAGATCCAGGAGCGGTCTCCCTCCTGCCATCTCCATGGATCAGTTATTATTGGTGTTGCAGCAGAGCCAGGCCCCGACTGTGCTGGGGCGTCACAGATTGGGTCTCTGGCTGCCACTGCAATACAAATAACAAACCACAACTGCATCACATGGTGGCCCTTGACTTATACCTTGATGGCAATAAATAGAGATTGCTGATTGCCAACTGCTCCCCCTTTCTGGAGGCTTTCAGTTGATTTAATACATTTTTCTTACCTTTTTCATTTCTTGCTGCTTTAATTAAAATTCTTCATTGAATTCAATTTAAATCAACTCGGCTCAAAAATCTGGCAAACACGTCAGGCTGTTTTTTAAAAACCTGAGCTTGCTCGGGGGGGTGGGGAGTGTTCCAAGCCCCACTAAGCAATAGCGCTGCAAACCCATTAACCGCTTCTCTCACAAACGGTTCTGCAACAGTTGGTGATGTGGCATAAAAACAACTAATTTGAAAGTGAAAATTGCAGAATATTTATGCTCTGAAAGTTACAAAACTCCAAGGAGATCCCAGGCAAGTGGAGATTTATTTGTAGAGCTAAAAGTTATTTGGGCTTCAGGTTGTTTGCTACCAAGTTGCAACTGGGAATGTGTTGATTAGTGCACTCAGCCTTATTACTTGGTTGGCAACATTAATGGCTCTGGGAACAATGGCTGTGGTTTGGAAAAACTCATGTTTATACAACTATTGAAATATACAGAAAGCTGAAAGGTGCTACAGCTTTTCTGATCCAGGAGTTTGGACAGTTTCTCTGAAGATACTTTGATCATGATAGGTTTGTTCAGCTACTGGTCCTAACAAAGGATTTTGGTTTGAGAAGTGTTATGATTTTAATTCTTGTATAAACATCATCATGGCACTATTGCTTTGAACCATTATTAAAAGACTTGCCTTGAACATTTCAAGGAAGGTTTTAAAAATTCATCATCTTAAATTACTTATTAATGGGCTATCGTAGAAGCATAGAATATCAGGGTTGGAAGGGACCTCAGGAGGTCATCTAGTCCAACCCCCTGCTCAAAGCAGGACCAATTCCCAACTAAATCATCCCAGCCAGGGCTTTGACAAGCTGGGCCTTAAAAACCTCTAAGGAAGGAGATTCTACCACCTTCCTAGGTAACCCATTCCAGTGTTTCACCACCCTCCTAGTGAAATAGTTTTTCCTAATATCCAACCTAGACCTCCACCACTGCAACTTGAGACCATTGCTCCTTGTTCTGTCAGTTGTGTGGCCAATAAACATCAGTAGCACCAATAACTAGGGAAGAGCCTGGGAGTTATGTTGTGGTAGAAAAGACTGTAGCAAAATATTCTAACATAAAATATATTTACTGTGTGTTACTCGTGCCAAAAGAATTTACACATATGAGAGCAAAGAGAATCAAAAACTGAGCAGCAAGCCCAGCATTTCATTAAATGAATCCATAATAACCCGCTTCCAACCAGCAGCATTTACAGGGTAGGGAGAGAAAGGATGGCCTTGGGGCTCACACACTTGACTTCACAGACTTCCTAAGTGTGAATCTTTTAACCGCTCTTGGCCTCTGTTTTCCTTTTGTCACCATGAGGATAATAAAACATTATAATAATATTTCCCTATTTCACAGGTTCTTTTGAATCTTAATGGTTGTGAGTTAATGACATAGGTAAGAGTCGTACTCCGTGCTAGTGACCTAGTCTTCTAACCTGCAGGCATCAGCAAAGACGCCACTGGAAGCAGATGGGATGCTGTGTGTGCAGCACACATGGCTGAACACCTTTTACCAAACTTGCCTGCAGGTCAGCAGTGCCTCACACTGCATACTCTAGCCCAGGGGTCGGCAACCTTTCAGGAGTGGGGTGCCGAGTCTTCATTTATTCACTCTCATTTAAGGTTTCGCGTGCCGGTAATACATTTTAACGTTTTTAGGAGGTCTCTTTCTATAAGTCTATATTATATAACTAAACTATTGTATGTAAAGTAAACAAGGTTTTCAAAATGTTTAAGAAGCGTCATTTAAAATTAAATTAAAATGCTGATCTTACGCCACCAGCCTGCTCAGCTC
>NW_020681399.1:0-1298 GCF_002925995.2 Terrapene triunguis
TCCCTTCCAGTCCTAGAATCTATGAATCTATGAATCTTTAGTGCCACCAAGGCTGTTTATGGGCCAATTTGTCATGGTATGAATCCTCTTCGCTCTAAGGACGTGTGGGGGAATAGGCCTTACTGGCCTCCCTTGCACCTATCAGAACATCGGCAAAGACTGGTCATATAGGCCCGCCCAGCAGGCCACAAGCCTGAACTAGGCTAAGTGACACAGCCTCCTGCCAAACTCGGTCAAGGGTCATGATCAGAGGAGGGAGGGGAGGCCATGGAGGGAAAGAATAAAAAGCCCTAGCAGCAGCACTAATGAAATATGTTCATGGCTGTTGAAATATGATAACTGCTTGTTGATGAAATATAATAACCGCTTGTGTGAAGAAATTAGTTCTAGCTAAATGTTATCTTCTCCTGTAATTCCAGCTAAATGCAAAACTAGCCAATTAGATACCTTCTTTGGGCGTCCTGTCAACCCCTCCCCGGTACACTGACCATAACGCCCCGGAAGGTACCATGCAACTCTTTTAGAATGTACCCTAGCTGGTGCCAAGTTTTGACCGCATCAGGCTTCTCGAGAAGCCCCCCCCCCCCACACCCAATATGCACCCAATTCTCGGAAAAATAATGAGGACGGTACCAAGAAAGGGAACAGACCCCAACTCTTTTATTTTTGTAAATGACGTACTATGTTTGCAGTTTGTAAGAATAAAAGCAGCCTGCGAGCTGTGATCGGGGGTATAGTTTCTGACTGCAACCCCTAACGCATTGGTATGTATTGCAATAAACTGGCCTCAGGCTTGAGTCTGTGAACTAAAATCAATGCGTGGGTGACTTTTTCCACGACAGACGGAACCACACTTCTGAAGGACAACAAAGCCATCAATTCTCGCTGGAAAGAACATTTTGAAGATCTCCTTAACTGTAATTCTATGGTTGTAGATGAAGTCCTTGAGCAAATCCCTCAATGACCATTGAGGGACGAGCTCAGAGACCCTTCCAATTTGTATGAGGTGCAAAATGCCACCATGCAGATGAAGAACAACAAGGCAGCAGGTCTAAATGGGATCCCCGCTGAAATCTTCAAAAATGGTGGACCAGAGCTAATTCGGCAGCTTTACCTGCTTATCCTTAAAATCTGGATAAAGGAGGAGATACCCAGTGAAATGAGGGATGCCTTGATTGTCACCCTCTTCAAGAAAGGGGATAAAGTGGATTGTGGAAATTATTGTAATAGAACTTGTGGTTGAAGGATTTTTTCATAGATTCATAGATTCTAGGACTGGAAGGGACCTCGAGAGGTCA
>NW_020681400.1:0-331 GCF_002925995.2 Terrapene triunguis
AGCGCCCCGCAGCTTCGCTTCTCCTCCCTCCCAGCCTTGCTGCGCGAAACAGCTGTTTCATGCGCGGCAAGCCTGGGAGGGAGGGGGGAGAAGCAGAGCGGCGGTGGCACGCTCAGGGGAGCAGGCGGAGCGGAGGCGAGCTGGGGTGGCGAGGGCACTTTTTCCCCATGCCCCGGAGTCGGCACCTATGATGGCTGGTGCCAGAATGCCGCCCCAAGCACCTGCTTGTTTTGCTGGTGCCTGGAGCCGGCCCTGGGAGAGGGGATGGGAGCCAGACCAGATCAGTAGAACAGGTCAGCCACCGACTCACGACTCGCCTCCTCAGCCCCCC
>NW_020681400.1:431-1106 GCF_002925995.2 Terrapene triunguis
CACGTTCAGGGGAGCAGGCAGAGCGGAGGTGAGCTAGGGTGGGGGGGGGGCGCAGGAAGTAACGGGGGGATAGAGGAACCGCTGCCCGCTCCAGCTCACCTCCGCTCCACCACCACCGCCTCCCTCGAGCGCCCGCCGCTCGGCTTCTCCTCCCTCCCAGCCTTGCTGCGCGAAATAGCGGTTTCGCACGTAGCAAGCCTGGGAGGGAGGAGGGGAGAAGCGGAGCAGCGGCGCGTTCAGGGGAGCAGGTGGAGCGGAGGTGAGCTAGGGTGGGGGGGCGCAGGAAGTAACGAGGAGGTAGAGGAACCACTCCCCGCTCCAGCTCACCTCCGCCGGCTCCCCCAAGCGCCCCGCAGCTTCGCTTCTCCTCCCTCCCAGCCTTGCTGCGCGAAACAGCTGTTTCATGCGCGGCAAGCCTGGGAGGGAGGGGGGAGAAGCAGAGCGGCGGTGGCACGCTCAGGGGAGCAGGCGGAGCGGAGGCGAGCTGGGGTGGCGAGGGCACTTTTTCCCCATGCCCCGGAGTCGGCACCTATGATGGCTGGTGCCAGAATGCCGCCCCAAGCACCTGCTTGTTTTGCTGGTGCCTGGAGCCGGCCCTGGGAGAGGGGATGGGAGCCAGACCAGATCAGTAGAACAGGTCAGCCACCGACTCACGACTCGCCTCCTCAGCCCCCC
>NW_020681401.1:0-783 GCF_002925995.2 Terrapene triunguis
GCTTCCGCTGCAAACTCTGCTCTCGCCGCTTTTTCCATGTTGTTGGTTCTGGGCTCCCGTGGAAGCTACAGAAGGCAACAATTCCCTGCTGTTCCTTGGCCATCATGAACAGAGCCACACAGACAATCTGGAGAAAGCAGCGGAAGCTGTTCTGGACTCCTGTGGAAGCTACAGAAGACAAACATTTACCGCATTTTATCGGCCATCTTGAACCGAACAGCTCATTTTGCGCCCTTTTTCAAGGATTACCCGTGCAGGCACCATTGCGTGGCAAAAATGGAGTCTACTCAGATCTCTGCTACAGGCGAGGAAGCAACGACAGTGCGATTACTACACTGATGAGGACATGGACACAGACGTTCCCACGGCCGGCTCCAGGTACCAGCCGAGCAAGCTGGTGCTTGGGGCTGCAGCTTGTAAGAGGCGGCATTCCGCCCAAACCTAGGGTGGCACGGCCGCTTTTCTGTTGTTGTTGTTGTTGTTCCGCTCTGGCCGCCCTGTAGGGGGCAGTGGCGTGGAGGACGGGAGTGCCCTGCAGCAAGCCCGGCAGGGCAGCCCACGTCCTTCCCTCCCAGCCGACCGGAGCAGCATAGAGCCCTCCCGGCAGGTGGCACAATGGTCGGGGCTGCGTGGCAGTGCTCCGCTGAAGCCCTGGCCACCCCCCTTCTTTCTCTCCCCCCCGCTCCCTCCCCCTCCCCCCACTAGCCGGGGCACATCTGCAGGGCAGGGAGTCCCGATGCACCCTGGGTTTGGCCACGCCACAGGTTTTTTTTTTTTTTTTTT
>NW_020681401.1:883-1257 GCF_002925995.2 Terrapene triunguis
TTTTGCTTGGGGCGGCTAGAAAGGCAGAGCCGGCCCTGGATATTCCTAGATGCACAGCATGTGGTGATTGGGAGATCATGGTGGCATTGGGCCAGGTTCATGCCATGGAACGCCGATTCTGGGCCCGGGAAACAAGCACAGACTGGTGGGACTGCATAGTGTTGCAGGTTTGGGATGATTCCCGGTGGCTGCGAAACTTTTGTATGCATAGAGCAACTTTCATGGAACTTTGTGACTTGCTGTCCTCTGCCCTGAAGCGCAAAGACACCAAAATGAGAGCAGCTCTCACAGTTGAGAAGCGAGTGGCCATAGCACTGTGGAAGCTTGCAACGCCCGACAGCTACCGGTCAGTTGGGAATCAGTTTGGAGTGGGC
>NW_020681402.1:0-357 GCF_002925995.2 Terrapene triunguis
GGTTTGCCCTCCATCAGGGTGGTAAGCAATAATTACAAGGGCAGATTAAAAGGTGATGTGTGTGAAGAGGGGTGTCACAGTTTCCGTCTCTTTCCTTTAAAAAAAAGTTTCTAGCCCTTATGGTTGCAGATATCACATCAAAAACATAAACTAAGTGATGCCTATCTAAATACACATGCAGTCTGAAACAGCTCTAAAGAAGTGCTAACTATCCCATCCATTTCAGCGAAGGCCCTGTGAACTCTTCAATTCTGTAGCCAAGAGACCATGGCATTTTTTCCAACATGACAGAGAATTTGGCGTTTTTGCCACGGACGTCATCATTTTGCTGCAGCAAAGTCATTCCCCCCCCCCCCC
>NW_020681402.1:457-1066 GCF_002925995.2 Terrapene triunguis
GCACAGAATTATTTTTCCAATATGAACATGATAACAGACAGTAAGTATATTATTCAAATATCTTACAAATACTATAAAGTCAACTGAAAAGTGCAGTAGTCTAAATCTTAATGTTTTGTACAATCTTTTTAAAAGCAGTTAAATGCAATGTCTTCAGATGAGAACTGGGAAAAGAAGAAATGAACAATGTTTTTCTTTAGCAAATTAACTTTCCCAAAAGTATTCCCCTGTCTGCCAAGATCAGAGTCACTAGGTTTGCCCTCCATCAGGGTGGTAAGCAATAATTACAAGGGCAGATTAAAAGGTGATGTGTGTGAAGAGGGGTGTCACAGTTTCCGTCTCTTTCCTTTAAAAAAAAGTTTCTAGCCCTTATGGTTGCAGATATCACATCAAAAACATAAACTAAGTGATGCCTATCTAAATACACATGCAGTCTGAAACAGCTCTAAAGAAGTGCTAACTATCCCATCCATTTCAGCGAAGGCCCTGTGAACTCTTCAATTCTGTAGCCAAGAGACCATGGCATTTTTTCCAACATGACAGAGAATTTGGCGTTTTTGCCACGGACGTCATCATTTTGCTGCAGCAAAGTCATTCCCCCCCCCCCCC
>NW_020681403.1:0-3075 GCF_002925995.2 Terrapene triunguis
GCCTGCGCCACCCCACCCCCCCCCCAGGATCTGCCCCGGCCCCACGGCCTTGGCCACCCCCACCCGGCCTGTGCCCTGCCCCCTTCCCACGCCTCGGGCACCTGGACGATCTGGACTGCGCATCCGCCGCGGACTGGATCACTGCCACGTACACCGTCGTCCTGGTCGCCACCGTCAGAGCCCTGGAGCAAGCAGGGGGGAGGCTGGTACATGGGCCATGCCCCACGCCCGCAGCCCCAGGGAGCCCCAGTCTAGCTGCCTCAGCCCTCCACTCGCAGGCCCGGGGGTGGGTAGAGACGTGCCACTTGCCAGAGCCAGGTGGGGGCATCCGGTTCTCCCCTCCAATGTCACGGGTCAAAGCTGGTCCCGAGCGGGAGCACACCTGGGCACATGGTGCCCCGGGGGCCTTCCCCACCAGCCAGCAGCACCAGGCGGCTTGGGCATTCAGGGCCCCGCCGGTGCAGCCCGTGGCTCACGCAGCAAGGGGGCGGGGAGCTGCAGGGCTGATGGGAAGGTGGGACTGGAATAGCGGGGGGAGGTGGGCACTGAGCCTGCCACATGGTCCTGGACACCACCGGTCCCCTTAGGGGTGCACACCGCCGTGTCGTCTGCACACGTGCGGGTGCACATGGCCGGTCAGGTGACTGTGACACCCCGCCCTGTCTGCGCCCAGGGACCCCTCACGCTTTGATCCTGTCCGAGTTCTCCTGCACTTCGTTCACGGAGGTCGAGAACACCAGCCTGACCCGGTAGCTCTGGTCCACGGTGAAGATCTGCAGTGGGGGGAGGGAGAGCTGGTGGGTGAGCCAGGCCGGGTGTGGGCATGGTGCCGTGCCCAGCGCTGGCTGCAGAGAGGGCCGGGAGCGTACTCACGTCCAGCACGGCCGAGGAGTTGAGCGACGGCGTCCCGCTGTCTTTGGCCTCCACCGTCACCTGGTACCGGCCCTTTAACGACCCATCCAGGTTGCTTGCAACTCTGTCAGGACAGCAGGGTGTTCAGACGCTCCCCACCCAACCCAGCTACCTCTGCCCCACTGCCCACCCAACCCAGCTCTGTCCCTGCCCCACTGCCCCCAGGCCCAGCTACCCCTGCCCCGCTGCCCCCCAGGCCCAGCTCTCTCCCTGCCCCGCTGCCCCCCAGGCCCAGCTCTCTCCCTGCCCCGGCGTTACTGGATGCTGCCGACGTAGAGGTCCCCCTCGGCCGCTGTCGCCACCTTGAAGACACTGGTGAGAGTGTGGGAGGGCCCGTTGTCCTGGAGGAACAGGACTTTGGAGATGCTGAAGGTGATGGCTCCGCGTGGCCCCGAGTCGGCATCCCTGGCCTGCGACAGGAGACCGGGCATGTCATGGCCCCGCCGGCACATCCCCCTGCTCCGGGCTGCCCCCCCGCAAGCCCCCCAAGGGCAGCTGCCCCGGACCCGCAGCCTCCTCACCTTGACCACAGCCACCGGCAGATCCACGGGGGAGACCTCAGGGACCACAACTGCGAAGGAGACAGGGAAACGGCTCAGTCGCGGCCAGCGCTCGCCTCAGCTCACAACGGCACACGGCAGCTGCAGCCACCCTCTGCTGGAGCCCACTGGGCAAAACCGGGCACCTGCCGAGCTCACGGGGCTCCCGTGCCACCACTCGCATCCAGGGGCTGTACGTGACCGGCACCGACTGCTGCACGGTGGCACCAGGGCACCACCCGAGTCCTGCTCCACACCCCAGGCTCCCGGCCCTGGCAGCGGGGGCCGCGCCCCGCCCCTGCTCCCAAGGCTCAGGGCCCTGCCAGCGCTCAGGACAGGCCCCGCTGGCTGGCTGGGCGCAGGGCCCTGGCCTCACCCCCACGCAGGGCCCCCCAGCCCGCGCTCTCACCGAAGGTGTCGTTGATGCGCAGGAACTCCGGGCTGTTGTCGTTCACGTCACTGATCAGGATCCTCAGCGTTGCTGCGAAGGACACGGAAGCGAGAGCCCACGTCACAGATCAGGGGTCTCTGCGGCGCCCCCGCCCCCAGCCCCGCCCCACAGGACCTTCAAAACCTGCCTCCGTCCATGTGCACCGATCCCTGCTGCTGGGGCCAGGGCAGCCCGGATCACCCCCCACAGCCAGGGCTCCCACCCCGCTCCCCACGGCGCCCCTGCTGGGCGAGGCCAGGGCCAGAATATCCGGGTCACCCCCCTCAGCCAGCACCCCACTCCCCACAGCGCCCCCTGCTGGGCGAGGCCAGGGCCAGAGTATCCGGGATCACCCCCTCAGCCAGCACCCCACTCCCCACGGCGCCCCCTGCTGGGTGAGGCTGGGACAGCTAGCGTCGCGTGGGGGGCAGCGGGAGGCGAGGTTGTGGGGCCAGCCCCACCGTTGTTGCTGTAGGGGTTGCCCTCCTCGGTGTGTGTGTCCTCCACACGCAGGGCGATGGTCACGCGGTCGCAGGCCTCGTAGTCGAGCTGCGAGCTGTTGAGGAAGACGGAGCCGTTGGGCTCCAGGTAGAACCAGTCCTGGCACACGCGGCCCGCGGACCCTGTGCCCTTGTAGCAGGCCAGGCCCAGCTCCTGGAAGTGCAGCGAGTGGTTGGTGTCCAGGTCGGAGGCCTGCAGGGTGGTGAGCAGCCCTGGCTGGGCGTCCTCGGGCACGCTCACGTCCTGCGGCGAGGCCGGCTCCAGGGTGGGCGGCTCGTCGTTCACGTCCAGCACCTGCACCTGCACCGTGGAGGGCACCACATTGAGGGCGTCGCCGGTGCCCGTGTTCTCCGCCTGCACCGTCAGGGTGAAGCGCGCCGGACTGAGCCGGTCGTAGTCCAGCGCCACGTCGGGGTCCAGGGACAGGTTGCCCTGGTAGCGCCCCGGGCCCAGGCGGATGGAGCGCAGCAGGAAGTTGCTGGAGCCGCTGCTGCTGACCAACTGGAAGGAGATTCGGTGATGGACCTCGGTCTGGTCCGCGTCCTCCGCCTCCACGCTGCCCACGAAGGCGCCTGGGGACGGGGAAACCGGTGAGCGGCACCCCTGCCCTGCCGCCGGACTGACCACACCCACGCTGCCCCTCCCCGCCCCTGCCCTGCCGCCGGACTGACCACACCCACGCTGCCCCTGCCC
>NW_020681404.1:0-278 GCF_002925995.2 Terrapene triunguis
TGGAGGGCGGGACTAAGGGTGGAGGAGCCTAGTTCACCTGTGGGAGTCAGGCTAGGAGTCAGGCCTGGGCATTACGGGCGCGAGGGCCAGGCCCTGGTTTAGTTCTGTCCGTAGTGCAGGCGGGTCTGGCAGGCTCTGCCCCAGGCGCTGGGATTCGGAGAGTCACGCCCGTCCCAGCCGCTTGGCTCAGCCCAAGGTCACAGTTTACATTGCAGCCAAGATAGGCCTTTGTTTGGGATCCTTGAGCTAATCCTGCTGGGATGGTCAACAACAACATC
>NW_020681405.1:0-943 GCF_002925995.2 Terrapene triunguis
GGGCACGGAGATGGGGATTTGCGGGGTGATGAGGTGAGGAGGCCGGGACTGGCCGGGGACGGAGATGGGGACCTGGAGCCGGTGGGGTGAGGAGGCCGGGACTCACCGAGCACGGAGATGGGGATTTGCGGGGTGATGAGGTGAGGAGGCCGGGACTGGCTGGTGTCGGGGACTTTTTAACCCAGACGGCAAGGTTCGTTGTCTGACCACAGAGTGAGAGACAGGCAACACCAGCAAGGTCCAATACAAGCTCTTTATTCAAGAGTGCACACAACAATAGAGAGCGGCCCGTCTCCAGAGAGAACCAGCACACCCTTTACAACAACTAGTGAGATTATAGAGACAGTTCCGTCGCGTCATAGTTAAGCAACTTAAAACCCCAAACCCCCCCTTATTAGTTAAAGCTTCTAATATTCATGCATATCTATCTTCTTTGACAGTACAAACAGTTCATGATGCCTCAGCAGCTTCTTATCAGCTTTTTCGTTACGTATCAGAGGCTGAGAGAAAAGAGGGAGTTACGTACAGATAAAAAACAGAAACAGGGAGTGGGGACTTCGAGTCTTCATCTGTTCAAACAAATTGTTCCTGGTACATTTGGTACAAGAATGCGGCCCCCACCTCCTATCTTATCCCCTGCAGCTTAAGCAAGCATGCCCTCAGGTCTTACAGAGAGGCAGGAATGGCCTAGCAACTACTGTTAGCCTAACTTTGGCTAAGCTGGCCAAACAACCTGTTCTATACTCCATATTTTTGGGCCTAACACTGGGCACACAGATGGGGACCTGGAGCCGGTGGGGTGATGAGGCCAGGACTGGCTGGGCACGGAGATGGGGATTTGGGGCCGATGGGGTGAGGAGGCCGGGACTGGCTGGGCACGGAGATGGGGATTTGGGGCCGGCGGGGTGAGGAGGCCGGGACTGGCTGGGCACGGAGATGGGGA
>NW_020681405.1:1043-2190 GCF_002925995.2 Terrapene triunguis
TAGGGCCGGTGGGGTGAGGAGGCCGGGACTGGCCGGGCACGGAGATGGGGATTTGGGGCCGATGGGGTGAGGAGGCCGGGACTGGCTGGGCACGGAGATGGGGACCTGGAGCCGGTCGGGTCAGGAGGCAGGGACTGGCTGGGCACGGAGATGGGGATTTAGGGCCGGTGGGGTGAGGAGGCCGGGACTGGCCGGGCACGGAGATGGGGATTTGCGGGGTGATGGGGTGAGGAGGCCGGGACTGGCCGGGCACGGAGATGGGGACCTGGGGCCCGCAGGCTGGGCGAGGAGAAAGGGACGTGGGGGTAGAGGAGCTGGAAGTGGCTAGGGGAGGACACGGTGACCTGGAGCGGGCTGGGAGAGGAGACAGCGGAGCTGATCGCTGCGGCTGCCGCCCTCCCAGGTTCGGGACACGAATTTTTAGACGGTCTCTAATTTACCCCCCTCCAATTCCTCCTCTGTGGCTCCGCCCATGCCGACCTTGGAGTACTTCCGCCCCGATAAAGATGTGTGCCGAGAGTTCCGGCCCTGACTGCACGTGAAGGGGAAACGCTTCTAACGCTACGGCCCCGGAACCGTCCCGCCTCATAGTGCGCATGCGTATATAGTTTTCCATTGAGTAGGGGCTCAGTGACTCCTCCCCTTAAAGGGTCCGCCACCGAGGTTGTGCGGAGGGGGTCCAGCTGTATGGCGCCAACTCCCACCACGGCTCTGGGCCTGCGTGTGCTGGGCGGGGCCGGGTACTGACCCCGCAGGCTGGCTTGGAAGGGCGGGGCAGTGTCCGGGAGGGGGCGGGTGCTTGGATGGAGGATATGGGTGCGGGGATGGTAGGCGGAGGAGGGAGCTGAGGGGATACAGGCTGCGTGGGTGGGTTAGGGGACACGGGAGGGGGGCGTTGAGAGGACTGTGGCTGTGGGGGGTGAGGGGACACTGGCTGTGTGGGGGGTGGGGTGGGGGTGAGGTGTGGGGGGATGCTGGCTGTGTGGGGGGGGTGAGGGGACACTGGCTGTGTGGTGGGTGGGGTGGGGTGGGGGTGAGGTGTGGGGGGATGCTGGCTGTGTGGGGGGGTGAGGGGACACTGGCTGTGTGGTGGGTGGGGTGGGGGTGAGGTGTGGGGGGATGCTGGGTGTGGCAGGAAGTCAGACGT
>NW_020681406.1:0-807 GCF_002925995.2 Terrapene triunguis
GGGGGGGGGGGGCTGGGAGCCAGGACTCCTGGGTTCTCTCCCTGTCTAGGGAGACTGACAAAAAATGGGGGGGAAACCCCCACCCCTGAGGACCGCTGCAGGGGTCGGGCTGGTAGTTACCGGTAAGTGGAGTGACCCCGGGGGCAAGTCCTGGGGGGGGTCCCCCCAAGCCTGGGAGCCAGGGGAGCGGAGCTGGCTGGGGCCGGGTCACTCCACTTCCCGCAGGAAGTGGCCAGTCCCCAGCGTGGGGACCTGGGGGGCCCCCCACAGAGGCCTGGGGGCGCTGCATAGGGCACCAGAATAGGTAGGGCCGGCCCTGCCTGGCACCACCTCTGAGCTCCCCCGCCCCACTTTCCCGAGGGGGGGAACAACCCGCCCCGGAACCCTCCCGTCGGGTCCCGTTTTCAGGCCGGCCTCATTTCCCTGGTGCACCGCGCGGGGATATGTGTGGAGGGTCCACTTCCGGCCGCCTCCACTTCCTGTTTCCGGCGTGGTGGGGGAGAGGAGAGGTGAGGCCGGGCCGGGGGGGTGGTAACCAGGAAACCCTCAGGATGTGTGGGGGAGGGGTCCCCCGGAAACGGGTCCCCCGCCCCTCCCCCACCCGGGCATGGGGGGTCCCCTGGAAACGGGTCCTCCCGCCCCTCCCCCACCCGCGCATGGGGGTCCCCCGCCCCCCTTCCTCCCTTGGGCGTGGGGGGAGCAGCCCACGAGCCCCCCAATGTTTGTGTTGCTCGGGGGGTCCCTAAGGCACCAGCCCCCTTCTGACCCCCGCCCAGGGCATGGGGCACCCTGACAACCCCCCCCCCC
>NW_020681406.1:907-1993 GCF_002925995.2 Terrapene triunguis
CCCCCCCCCCCCCACGAGGTACCCTGTGCTCTGCCTAGCCTTGGGGAGGGAGTGGGGATGTCCCGCGTTGTCGTCCCCCTGGCTCCGATCCACCCCCCCATGGGGTGGCTGCGCCCCGATCCTGCAGCTGGAGGGAGAGGTAATGGGAGAGGTGTCTGCTCCACTGGGCCAAATCCAGGTAGTGCCCGAGCGCACTTGGGGGGAAGGCGTGTGGGGTGGGGGGCTTCCCGCAGTCCCCGGCTGCCTGGACCCGTGGGGCCAGCCGTGTTGTCTTGCCCGTGTTTAAACAGGGCAAAGGACGCACCCCGGGGCACGACGGGCCCGTCAGCCTGACGGGGACCCTGCGGCCAGTGCGGGACTCGGCGAATCAGGCGTTAACGGAGGGAACCTGATTGATACCAGTCAACGTGGCCTTTCAGAAAACAGGTCCTCTCGGACGAGCTTGACATCTGTGTTTGCCGAGATCCCGGCGGGGGATAAAGGTAATGGCGCCTACGGAGCAGACGTCGCCGGCTGTGCGGCCGCTAACGTGCTCCCGGGTGACGTTTTGGTTAGCAAAATGAGACTGATCTCAAATTTACCACGGCCCACGTGACGTGGACGAAAAACTGCATCCTGTGTTTCCACTGGGGTCCTGCAGGGGTCGGGCCCGTTGCTATTTAACACCTTTACCAATGACCTGGCGTCAGGGGTCCACAGGATGGGGGCTGCCCCCTCAGCTTTGGAATGGTCTCCAGAAGGCCCGGTTGAGTGTGCCGGACCACCTGGGGGGGTCCCACTCTTCTGCCAGACAAAGCCCCATGGCTTCACCACCTCCTGAGACTGGACCTCTGGGCCTGCAGCCCCCCCATGTCCCACCGTGAGCTTCGCTCAGCAAGTCCCCCTGAAGGAGACTTGGCCAGTGTGTGCAGTGACGCTCGCCCAGCGCTGTCAGAACAGGCAGGTTTTTTCGGACACAGGAGCATCCGCAGATAAGGGGCCGAAGGCCCAGACAGCTGGGCGCCATCCACACCTGTGTCTAAGCAAACAGTCCTCTTCTACCCACTAGGCACCAATGCAGCGCATGGGAGAAACTGAGGCACAGAC
>NW_020681407.1:0-434 GCF_002925995.2 Terrapene triunguis
CACTCACCACGTGCTCCGCCTCCAGCCCCCGCAGCAGCCGCCCCCGGAGGGTCTCCGCGCTCAGACCCGGCTCGGCCGCCTCCATCCCGCTCCGCAAGGCGATGGGACCCCGCCCACTTCCGCCTCTGGTGCCGCCACTTCCGCCTATAGTCACCGCCCACTTCCGCCTCTGGTCCCATCCCAATGCGCCACTCGCCCCAGCCCCTCCAATCAGAGTTGGGCTGGGGGCGGGCTCCCCGCAATGCGGCCAATAGGGTCCATCTTGGGAAGCGGCGCCGCCCAAAAGCACCAATCAGCGGGAGTCGCCTGGTGCCTCTTCCCGGGCTGGGTCCGGGCGGTGGCTCCAGGAGCTGAGGCTGGAGGCAGGGTTGGAGGGGCCCCGGGGCATGCTGGGAAATGGGGGGCACCTGGGGCATGCTCGAAGTGGGGGGCAC
>NW_020681407.1:534-1036 GCF_002925995.2 Terrapene triunguis
ACCTGCCCCCCCCCCCGGGGACCCCCCCCCTGCCAGGCCCCAGAGCCCGCGCCGGGCGGGGGGGGGGGCACTCACCACGTGCTCCGCCTCCAGCCCCCGCAGCAGCCGCCCCCGGAGGGTCTCCGCGCTCAGACCCGGCTCGGCCGCCTCCATCCCGCTCCGCAAGGCGATGGGACCCCGCCCACTTCCGCCTCTGGTGCCGCCACTTCCGCCTATAGTCACCGCCCACTTCCGCCTCTGGTCCCATCCCAATGCGCCACTCGCCCCAGCCCCTCCAATCAGAGTTGGGCTGGGGGCGGGCTCCCCGCAATGCGGCCAATAGGGTCCATCTTGGGAAGCGGCGCCGCCCAAAAGCACCAATCAGCGGGAGTCGCCTGGTGCCTCTTCCCGGGCTGGGTCCGGGCGGTGGCTCCAGGAGCTGAGGCTGGAGGCAGGGTTGGAGGGGCCCCGGGGCATGCTGGGAAATGGGGGGCACCTGGGGCATGCTCGAAGTGGGGGGCAC
>NW_020681408.1:0-442 GCF_002925995.2 Terrapene triunguis
TGACGCCAGGGTCTGGCACACCCTGCACGGTCAGTCAGTGGTTTGGCCGTTCTGGTTTTCCCACAGCGCCGTGGTGACGCCAGGGTCTGGCACACCCTGCACGATCAGTCAGTGGTTTGGCTGCTCCAGTTCTCCCACAGCGACGTGGTGACGCCAGGGTCTGGCACACGCTGCACAGTCAGTCAGTGGTTTGGCCTTTCTGGTTTTCCCACAGCGACGTGGTGACGCCAGGGTCTGGCACACTCTGCACGGTCAGTCAGTGGTTGGCCGTTCTGGTTTTCCCACAGCGACGTGGTGACGCCAGGGTCTGCCACACTCTGCACCGTCAGTCAGTGGTTTGGCCGTTCTGGTTTTCCCACAGCGACGTGGTGAGGCCAGGGTCTGCCACACTCTGTACGGTCAGTCAGTGGTTTGGCTGTTCTGGTTTTCCCACAGCGACGTG
>NW_020681408.1:542-1083 GCF_002925995.2 Terrapene triunguis
TTTTCCCACAGCGACGTGGTGACGCCAGGGTCTGCCACACTCTGCACGGTCAGTCAGTGGTTTGGCCATTCTGGTTTTCCCACAGCGCCGTGGTGACGCCAGGGTCTGCCACACCCTGCATGGTCAGTCAGTGGTTTGGCTGCTCCAGTTCTCCCACAGCGCCGTGGTGACGCCAGGGTCTAGCACACCCTGCACGGTCAGTCAGTGGTTTGGCTGTTCTGGTTTTCCCACAGCGACGTGGTGAGGCCAGGGTCTGGCACACTCTGCATGGTCAATCAGTGGTTTGGCCGTTCTGGTTTTCCCACAGCGACGTGGTGACGCCAGGGTCTGGCACACCCTGCACGGTCAGTCAGTGGTTTGGCCGTTCTGGTTTTCCCACAGCGCTGTGGTGACGCCAGGGTCTGCCGCACCCTGCACGGTCAGTCAGTGGTTTGGCCGTTCTGGTTTTCCCACAATGACGTGGTGAGGCCAGGGTCTGGCACACCCTGCACGGACAGTCAGTGGTTTGGCCCTTCTGGTTTTCCCACAGTGACGTGGTGAG
>NW_020681409.1:0-4491 GCF_002925995.2 Terrapene triunguis
CCCCATGACCCCTTCCTAGCCCTGTGACCCCTCCCCCACCCCACTGTGGGCTACCCTCCCACTTCTCCATACAACACAGCGCCCTCCCCCTCCCTGCCTAAACCCTCCTCCCCAGGTCCCCAACTGCCTGGGGGGGAGGGGAGACTGTTCCACTGGGATGATCAGCAACAAAATGTGGCCATCATTAGGGACCAGAGTTAACTCCCACACTGATGAGGCAGGTATTTCCCATTCCCTCCCCTCGCTAGCTCCTCTGACCCACCTCTCCTCTCACATTAGCAGAGTCACACACAGAATCCCCTCCAGGTCGGGGCCGAAATCCAGTCCCGGTTTTTCGCCTCCCAGGGCTGCACCCAGAGCCCCTTCCAGGTGAGCAAATGCGGGGGCCATGGGGTGCTGGGTCAGATATTTCCCCAGGGCAGGGCACTGGCTGGAATGGGACTTGGGGCCTTTCCCCTCTAGGGGGCGCCAATTGAAATCCATCTCCAGAAGTGGCTGCATCTCATCCCCGTAGAGTTTAGTCCAGCAGAAACACTCTGCTCTTGTTAGCTTGAAATTGTTTTCAGGAGTTATCGTAAAGCCTGGCCACAAATGGCAAAGCAAGAACAGTATGGCTCAGAAAGAACGTATTTGCAGAAATATCTGGATTAAGGGCCAAATTGGTTACAAAAATTCCCATGATAGATTTCCTTAACTGTGTCCTGCAGTTCATAATTGCATCTGATTTGATTATACAATTTCTAATTGATTATGCCATCTTCCTACCTGGATACGTGATCACTTACATGAAGTACCGAGCAACGGGGCTTGGGGATCACAGTTAAGGTTACTAACGAAAAACATGACAAGGAATTAACTTTAGATAAACAAAGATTGCTACAAATTGCTTTTTGCTAGTTACAGCCAGGCTCGTCAGGTTTCGCTGGTTCCAACCACCAATCTGACTGACACTTGCTCTGTCTCATGAGAGACATCCCTGCCTCCAAAGTCGTCGACACCTTTATTTTTAGGAGTGTAAATTGACCCATTGAAATTAGTAAGAGGTTTTCATGGCTAAAATTAGGCTCGTGCATAAATCTCCAGAGGAGTGGGGCCCTAGATGGTCAGAATAAAGTTAAGAGAGTTTTTTGGTCTTGAATTCCCTAGTTGTTTTCCTCAATTAAAATGAAATGAGCGGGGTTTGGGTTGAAATTTCTCCCAGTTTATTTTTGTAAATAATTTATTTGAAAAAGTGAGAAATTCCAGAACAATCTTTAACTTAACAGAGTTCATTGTTTCAGAATTTCTCCAGGGAAATAAGCCAAGGAAGCTTGATGTGTGTGGGAATTGGGTGGGTTTTTAAAAAATATATATAATCTGATTAGACATTTTACATTATAGATCTAATATAATTCTGTATGTATTACGAAAAAGTGCAGTCAAAATATGTAAGGTAATATATTACATTATATTGTTTTTCTCATTATTTGTCCTTAATTAAGTTTAAAAAAATTGTGTTGGAATTTCTCATTTCATTTTGAAAATGGTACATTGAATTTTTTTGACCTAAAACATCCCAGTTGTTTTAAATTTTTATATATATATATATATATATAAAAATTAAGGAGATTTCTTAGTTGAAATGTGTCCCCCCCGCCCCTGTAAATATTTCACTTTATCTTTTAGCAAATGCGAAATTGCAGCTCCAGTATTTTTAATTTATTGAAAAACCCTTCAAATCTCTAGGACAAACTAACCCTGTGTCTTGGTTTTTTAAAGACCGGTATTTTTGTTGTGCTGGATTTTCCCCAGATTGTATTAAAATAAATCTTCAAAAATTTTTGCGCTGGAATTTTTTTTACAGGTAACAAATTGTTTGGTTTCTTCAGTTGTTGTTGGGGAGGCAAAAGTTTTTTCCATGTATTTTTAAATAATTAAAATGAAATCTGATGACGTTGGCTTTGAATTACAACGTCACAGGGCTTGAAACAAAAGGAAGTGATCAAACTTGAGTCGGGCCAGAATTCCCGGATTAAAGAAATATAAGAAGAGGCTTTGCTTATCCCATAATGCGAGGAAGCTTCCGGAGCTTGGAACTTCCCAGAGGCTCGTTTGTTTCTTTGTAATTAATTCAATGAAGAGGCTTTTGTCTCTGTTAACGAAGTTTTGGGGACTGGAATTTCCCAGGATTTCCAATGGAAAATCCAAAGCTTTGGGGCTGGAATTTGTCCTGGTTGGTTTTGACCGTGACGCCCCTTCTGAGTCTGCCCCCGCCTCCCTCTAACCCCCTCTCCCTCCCCCGCAGGCTGCCGCCGCGGCGCCCCCGCCACCCGCTCCAGCCACCTCTGCTGATTCCCTGCAGGTGGACCTGCTCCCGGTGCTGGCGGCCGCCCAGGAGACGGCAGCGGCCGCGGCGGTGGTGGCGGCTGCCACGGCCTCAGCTCCAGCCGCCTCCACGGTGGACACGGCAGCCCTGAAACAGCAGCAGCCGGGGCCCGAGGGGAGCGGGGCACAGGTGGCCCCAGCCCCGCAGGCCACCTCCCAGCCCCCCACAGCCCAGCCACCCGCGCCGCCCCCGCCCAGCGAGGCCCAGAAGAAGTCGAAGAGCAAGGGGCCGTACATCTGCTCGCTCTGCGCCAAGGAGTTCAAGAACGGCTACAACCTCCGGCGCCACGAGGCCATCCACACGGGCGCCAAGGCCGCCCGCGCCAGCCCCGCCGCCATGAAGATGCCCACCATGGTGCCCCTCAGCCTGCTGAGTGTCTCGGCCCTGGGGGCGGGCGGGGGCGGGGCGGCGCCGGGGGCGGAGGGGGGCGGGGCGGCAGGGCTGGTAACCACCACGGCCTCTGGCAAGCGAATCCGGAAGAACCACGCCTGCGAGATGTGCGGCAAGGCCTTCCGTGACGTCTACCACCTCAACCGGCACAAGCTGTCGCACTCGGATGAGAAGCCCTACCAGTGCCCCGTGTGCCAGCAGCGCTTCAAGCGCAAGGATCGTATGAGCTACCACGTGCGCTCGCACGACGGCGCCGTGCACAAGCCCTACATCTGCAGCCACTGCGGCAAGAGCTTCTCCCGGTACGGCCGTCGCGGCGCGGGGGGAGCCGAGCGGGGCGCGGGCTGGGCTCAGGGGGGCTGCAGGGGCGTTGCCAAACCGTGACCTGTATTTGCTTCCCCCGTAGGCCGGACCATCTCAACAGCCACGTGCGCCAGGTGCATTCGACAGAGAGACCCTTCAAATGTGAGGTACCTACCCACCCACCTCCCCCTGCGCCCCACCAGGGGACGGGCTCCTCGAGGAGAGACTGGGATGGGGAACGGGATCCAGGCATCCAGGACGGCTCCTCTAGGGGGCCTCACAGTACTTCTGGAGGGACTGGGGAGGGCTTCCTAGGGAGTCCCACAGCTCTCCCAGAGACTGCAACCGGGTATGGGACCCAGGCATCCGGGACAGCTCCCCCAGGGGATCCACTATTGCTCCCAGAGACGGGACTGGGACCCAGATGTCTGGGACAGCTCCCCTAGAGGGGCCCCAGAGCACTCCTAGGGAGGGGAGATGTCTGGGGTGCCGGCCCCCCTAACGCCCCGCTCCCCCCAGACGTGCGAGGCGGCCTTCGCCACGAAGGACCGGCTGCGGGCACACACGGTGCGCCACGAGGAGAAGGTGCCGTGTCACGTGTGCGGGAAGATGCTCAGCGCCGCCTACATCACGGACCACATGAAAGTTCACAGCCAGGGGCCCAACCACATCTGTGAGCTGTGCAACAAAGGTAGGGAGGCCGGGGGGGTGAGAGAGAGAGAGAGCCGTGTGCGTCCTGTACCCGCTGAGTGAGAGAGCCGTGTGCCCCCGGTGCCACCCGCCAAGTGAGAGAGCCGTGTGCCCACTGTATCCGCCAAGTGAGAGAGCCGTGTGCCCCTGGTGTCACCCGCCAAGTGAGAGAGCCGTGTGCCCCCTGCACCCGCCGAGTGAGAGAGCCGTGTGCCCCCGGTGCCACCCGCCGAGTGAGAGAGCCGTGTGCCTCCGGTGCCACCGCGCCCACCACTGGGCGGGGCTGTACCCCCTGTACCCGCTGAGGGCGGGAGTGGGGAGTGCCAGACTGGGCATGGGAGTGCCAGGCCAGGGGCAGGCCCCATCTCCCTGGGGCACCGGGCGTGGGCAGTGCCAGGCCAGGGGCGGGACTCGTCTCCCTGGGATGCCGGGCGTGGGGAGTGCTAGGCTGAGTGTGGGTCACTCTCCCCGGGCAACTGGGCATGGGGAGTGCCAGGCTGGGTGTGGGTCACTCTCCCCGCGATACTGGACGTGGGGAGTGCCAGGCCGGGTGTGGGTCACTCTCCCCGGGATGCCGGGCGTGGGGAGTGCCAGGCCAGGGGTGGGACTCGTCTCCCCGGGATGCCGGGTGTGGGGAGTGCCAGGCCCGGCGTGGGTCACTCTCCCCACGGTACTGGACGTGGGGAGTGCTAGGCTGGGTGTGGGTCACTCTCCCCGGGATGCCGGGCGTGGGGAGTGCCAGG